>NW_027263834.1:0-214590 GCF_044049435.1 Aspergillus pseudodeflectus | reverse complement strand
TCCTCCTTAGTACTAGAACATGCTGTCGCTTGCTTCCAAGTTGGATAAGTCAATGATTGCCTATGCCTGTTTCGTTAGAGAAGAATATCACATCTGCGCTGTTGGACCAATCGTCTCGTTACCCTTGTAGACTTTGTGCAACTAACCAAGCATGCCTGTCACACATGCAACCTGCCAAAAACGTGGGTGTATATCCCTGTGCTACGTGCCATTGTAGCCGCCCTGATAGGATACTTGTTCTGCTGACCTGGTTCTACTGTTCCCCTCTTCCCTGTGCAATGCAGACACCATGTGACGCACCTCGCACCCGTTCCCGCGTAAACCGCTATCGCGATTCCAACAATCCGAGTTTGCCAAATCTCTCCCCCTCTTTGTCCGATAAGCGGTAGGATCTTGCATGAGCCACGTTCGTTCCAGATGCTCCTCCCTCCCCTGTTCCGGCTTACCCTTCCCCCCTTCGGGGTTCAGTACCAGCTCCTCGGGTAAGCAGACTCGAGCCTTAGCGTACATCATCTAGAAGGTGGGCCTGAAGGATCTCCGTATGCTCTCGGGCAGCAGGGACGCACGGATCGCGTGTAGACCGTTCCGTTGGCTCGCCCTGGATCTACTGTTCCGACGGGCCGGTTCCATCCCGGAGTATATGGATCCAGTCAGCTCCATTGGATGCGACTATTTTAATTCATCCCGGAGTCAAGTGTTTAAGGCGAAGCCTGTCATTATGCAAGGCTATGTTCGTTTATCTAATATTATTATTTATTTTTTTTCTCGGCGATCCTTCGGAGTGGCCCAAAAAAGCTTCTCCGGGCAGGATCCAAAATGCAGCCCCCAACCAGGATCAGGATCCGCCTGCGGGATTCGGCTCCTTCGGATTTCAACCAAACAACTCGAACTACTTCGCCTTTGTTTTCGGTCCAATGCTTCGCCTCGTATCGCGATGAGCCCCGATACAGAGTATGAGACAAGCCATACGGATACCTCCAGTCATCAAAACCGGAACGGCTTTAGAGTACACGGGCTAACTTTCCAGCCGTCCTCCGGTCGCTCACGTTCTTTTCTTATACCTTTCTCTTCTTTGGAGTGCTAAAGAAATTCATACGACGTCCGAACCTTGAGCAGATTTTATCGAAGATTCACCGTCCGGTGACACCCAACCCGCAACCATGTCCTTCGCCTTCAGCAAAGTCGAGTTCGAGGAGGTCGAGTTCCAGACCCTCGACAAGCTCACCTTGAAAGCCCGTCTATATTCAGCCTCGAAACGTGGACCCGCGCTCGTGATGAATCCTGGAGTATGTGATTGACCGTCTCTCCCCATCTTTGTCCATCTCCCGCCTCTGACAACACACGGACAACATCCAAGACCAGGGGCTAACTTGACCAGTACAACTGCACAAAAGAAATCTCCGCCCCGAGCGCCGCAGCCTACTTCCAAAGCAAGGGGATCACATGCCTAATCTACGACCCGCGAAACTGCGGCCAGAGCGATGGCACGCCACGTCGCGAAATTGACCCCCACCGACAAGTCGACGACTACCTCGACGCAATGACCTACATGTCCGGACTCGACATCGTCGACCCCGACCAAATCGGGTTCTGGGGCGTATCGTTTAGTGCGTCGATTGCGCTGGCCGCCGCATGCTATGATCCGCGCGCAAAGTGCATCATCACGGTGAGTCCGTGGACATTCGATTTCGGGATCACGGCGGCGGAGGCCAAGGATAATTTCTCGCGACTGGTTGCGGAGCGCGAGGCGCAGGCGCTTGGGAACGAGCCGTTCTACACGGCGATGGTCGACGAGGAGGGCAACAACCCGATCCACGTGAATGTCGACTGGGGCGACGAGGTGCGGGCGGCGGTCAACGAGTTCGTGTCGCTGTCCGCGGACGGGTTCGTGCCCACGGTCACCTTCCAGAGCTACTACAAGCTGTTCACATTCAGCCCCTATCTGTCGCTGAAGTTCTTGGGCGACACGCCGCTGATGATGGTGGTGCCGGAACACGATACGGTGTGTCCGGTGGAGCAGCAGGTGAAGCTGTATGATGCGGTCGAGGGACCCAAGGAGATTTATCATGCCGAGGGGAAGAGGCATTTGAATATGTTGGCCGAGGATAAGTTCTTTGAGCCCATGATGAAGCCGCAGGTGGAGTTTTTCTTCAAGGTGATGCGGGGGGAGGCGATTTGAGCGTGGCTCTCTGGCTATATCATTTGTTATCTGAGAGCATTGTGTCGTTCATTTTTACGTGAGGTCAATAGAACTAGAGTTTTCGAGGCGACTAGTAACCGTGAATTAATTACTTCAGAGCAACGAAATGGTGAAACAAGAAAACCAGAAAGAGCGAATAAGCAACAGGGGGAGAGCTCGCCCCGAGGAGGATACGTGGGCCTCTGTTGATGCTGTAGACACACTGTCGTAGTAATCCGCAGCTCACTGGGACTTCAGGTTGCGGCTGATCCTCGCACGGGTACTCGTACAGGGACCCGCAGCTCGGAGTTTAAACTTATTGATCGCCGCTGAGCCAGGGAGACACGCTTACGGTGGGTCTGACAGGCTGCAGACTGCGAATGGCAGACTCCGATTTCGACATGCCATCGCCGGTGCAGTTCGAATTCGGCCTAGAGCCACGTTGGTCTGCTTCAGCTCCTGCATGCCCAGGCCGCGGTATTGAAATTTGCAATTCGCAGAACAAAGATATAGAAACTTTTACCTCGGCGCGCCAGCAGGACTTGGCGAGTGGCTTACACTTGGCAGATGGCTGACGCTCCACGCTGGCAGATGGCTTACATCCCTGTCCTCGAGCTTGTCCCGTTTAGTGTTTCTTTGTTCGCTGACTCCGATATAGCCATCGAGCCACCACCTCCTGGCGTCGCCAGGCGATGACCATCTCTCTTCCTTACTCACCCCTCTTCCCGCCTCCGAATCGCCTACACACGACACAATGGCACCCGCTCTCCCCTTCGCCCTCCCCTCTCTCGCGGGCAAAGTCTACCTCGTCACCGGCGGCAACACCGGCGTCGGTTTCCACACAGTCGACGAGCTCGCCAAGCACGGCGCCCGGGTCTACATGGGCGCGCGGTCGCCCGGCAAAGCCGAAGCGGCCATCAAGACGATCCGCGCCGAGACGCCCACGGCCGACGTGCACTTTCTGCAAATGGACCTGATGGATCTGCACTCTGTCGTCGCCGCCGCGAAGAGCTTCAAGGAGAAGGAGACGAAATTACACGGCCTGGTCAATAACGCGGGCATCATGGCGACGCCGTACGCGCTGAGCGGGGATGGGTTTGAGGCGCAGTGGCAGACGAATTATCTCAGTCATTGGGTTCTGACGTGGCATCTGCTTGATGTTCTCGTGAGGACGCTGCAGGCGGAGGGTGGTAATGCGGGGAGTGTTCGTGTGGTTGATGTCACGAGTGATGGACATAACTTTGCGCCGAAAGTTGGGATCGACTTTAAGGATATTAACCTGGAAAAGGCCGGGGTGTTTGCTCGGTATGGGCAGAGCAAGGTGGGCAACATTCTGCACGCGAAGCAACTCAACAAACTCTACGGACCCAATGGCACCGAAACGGCCAGGAAGGGGATCTGGACTGCCGCGGTGCACCCGGGACATCTCGACACGAACCTCAACAAGCAGACTGCGTTCCCGAAGTTTGTCAACACTCTTTTGAGAGCTGTGGGCGCGTACTCGCCTCCGAGGGACGGAGCGTTCAACTCGGTCTTTGCGGTTGCCTCGCCGGAGTTCAAGGTCGCTGACAGCGGCGAGTACTTTGTGCCCGGCCAGAAGAAGAAGCAGCCCAGCAAGGTCGCACGGGATATGGAGCTTGCTGGACGGCTGTGGAAGTGGACGGAGGAAGAGCTGCGGAAGCGGGAACTGCTAGACTGAGCGTTACGAGACTGGTGACTACGTACGAGAAGGCGCCTGAATCATCGGCTGATCTGGTGAAGCTCTTTTGGTTGATCTAATGTCAGGACAGTTGAGTCCAATACCCCTCATTGTTAGCACTACACATCGCAGTCCACAGCCTTTTCTTCTAGATTAACGCAACCCATCTGTCTCCAAGCCTCTAGATTGACTTGTAGGACGCCCTGGTAAGGGTGTTTCATTCGTCTTATTACAACTCGATTCTACTCGATCAGATATAACACCTAGTATTATGATAGGTCCATTATCCCCTACTTTATGCATCCTTCATCATAGTATCCGCAGGAAAAAAGAGCTGTGTATACTTTGCGCATGTACATGTTTTGGAGCAACAACCCTACTAAATGAAAGGGTTTTTTCTAGCTATGTTATACTAGCCTGGTGGAGCTAGCTAAATATAATATCCCAGCTCCATCTTCAAGAGCGCCACATGACGGGGTGCACAGGTGCCGCCAAGCGCCAGCCTCCCCCGCATCTCGTTCGGGTTGGTGCAAAAGCTTCAACAAGCTGCCAGCCTGCAACAACTTTGGCATTGTCGTTTAGGCTGAACTTTGCAGTGGCGGTCTGGGCTCGTTGCGCTAATCCCAATGAACTCACGTGAAGGAGGGTAGGCCATGGTCATAGTTAGTATAGCCCACTTTTACGCGAGCAGTGGTGTCATTCCGGGGAATATTGGGGTTTCGTTTAACCCGGCCGACTTTTATCCTCACAATCTGAACCCTGCAGCTGACGTGCTCAGGATTGTCCTAAAGCATGCTGGTCCGAAGGCTGATGGGTGTTCTTAGCTGAGAAAGGTTTCAAGTGAGATCTATATTCAGGTAGCTTTTGTACTTTTGTCTGGTCGTATCATACTACCTTCTTGGCTGTAGAGAGAATGGCGATAATCTTGGTTTCGTCTCTCATCATTAGGGTCATGACATCATCTAATACATACTGGCTCTAATGCTGCGCGAAATGGCTCCAGGTGAAGGAAAGCCATCAAACTCCTTACAACTATACCAGTTGACAGCAAATAGTCCCCAAATCCCGTCCGTCCGAGGTCCCTGGGTCACAGGGCCCACTGCTGTGGGCCTAGGGCTAGCCCTGTCCCATAGAACTTTCCGCCCTCCTCCGACACAACAATTCAGGTTGTATGGTCTAATGGTTATGACATCAGACTCTGATACCCCATTAGAGTCATATCTGGTGATCCCGGTTCGATCCCGGGTACGACCTTTTTTTCTTTTTCGCTCCACCATGGAGTCACTCGTATGATGAGGTCTCAGCTTGGCGAGTTAGTCGTGCGAGTGGTCCTGACTGCATGCCCAGTGCCTCGGAAGGCGAGGACGTATCGGACGGCAAGGGCACTTCACAAGGTCAAAGGTCCGCCGAAGCGTTGTAACATCCCCGGATAAGAACCATCTGAAAAAGCAATATACAGCAATGTACAGTAATCTGGTGAATTGGTATGTATAGATAGGTATAGGCCAGTCGAAAACACCCGTAGAAATATTGGTCTCAAACCCACCATGTGCACATATAAGCACAGTTTCCCCTAATTTAAATTAGTCTAAGGTATAATCTTATTAGGGTAAAGTTAACTAACTAGGGTAGTTATATTGTCTTGGGTTATTAAGGCCATATCTATCTTAGTTAACTAAGATCTCCTATGACAGATATTCATGGCAGTAGTCAAGGAGGTGAAACAGAGAGTAGGTTATAATTATTATTCTGCCTCTTCCTTTTTCCATTCTGCCTCTTCCCATGCGTGTCTCGCTTCCTCCAGTTGATGTTGTAACTTGGTAATATCATCCTGCGTAACTAGTGATAAATTTGATGGCAGGAAACCATGGGATATTGAACCCCGGTTAGAACTCATGATTAAGGTGATGATGCGGCACCTGTGCATTTGTTTATGTTTGATTACTAATGTACTATGCACGGGCTCTTGATGCCTTAGGCAGAAAGGCTAGCAAGCCACCAGACACGTGCACCGCTTCGTCGGCGTTGCGGGGGAACTAATGCTCAACCAACTTTTATCTCCAAGCACCATCCAGAAGCACCCTCTACCGTACTCCCTTGGTCGCCGGAATTCAGATAGTCAATTTGTTCGCAGCCAAGGACTAGCTGGACGTGTGAATTGTATCTACGGTTTCCGTATCTCCGTGAAAGCGGCACAAGGCGAGTGTCTAGGGTAGGAGCCCAGCTCCCTATCGAACTTATCCTGCTTTGCGCCGAATATCTAATGCCTGTTGACCTTATGTCTCTCTTATGTGCGGCTCCTGGGCTAGCACGGGCTCTAACCTTTCAGCATACCACGCTTCAGGACGAAGGAGGGAGGACGATCCTACATCTACTCGCGAGGGAGGGCGAATTGATGAAGCTACTGCTCGCAAACGGCGGTATCAGGCCAGACCCGAAGGATCACTGTGGTCGGACGCCGTTATCCCATGCGGCTGAAGGATATGAAGTGGTGGCCAGGCTACTGCTGGACCGACGAGATGTTGAGGTGGACTTAAAGGATAACTTAGGTCGAACACCATTATCCTATGCCGCTGGTGGTGGACATGAAGCAGTAGTCAGGCTACTACTAGACCAACAAGAGGTTGAGGTGGACTCAAAGGATAACTTGGGTCGGACACCATTGCTATATGCAGCCTGGCACGGACATGAAGCAGTGGTCAGGCTATTGCTAGACCGACAAGATGTCAAGGCAGACTCAAAGGATAATGATGGGTTAACTCCAATATCCTTTGCGGCTGGAGGTGGACATGAAGCGGTGGTCAGGTTACTATTAGACCGACAAGATGTTGACGCGGACTCGAAGGATAACTTGGGTCGGACACCATTGCTATATGCGGCCTGGCGCGGACATGAAGCGGTAGTCAGGCTACTGCTAGACCAACGAAATGTCGAGGCGGACTCAAAGGCTAACTGGGGTCAGACACCATTATCCTTTGCGGCTGGAGGTGGACATGAGGCGGTCGTCAGGCTACTACTGGACCGACAAGACGTTGAGGCAGATTCAAAGGATAACTCGGGTCGGACACCATTATTATACGCAGCCTGGCGTGGACATGAAGCGGTGGTTAGGCTACTACTAGACCACCAAGATGTTAAGGTGGACTCAAAGGCTAACTGGGGTCGGACACCATTATCCTGTGCGACTGAAGGTGGACATGAGGCGGTGGTAAGGCTACTGATGGACCGACAAGGTGTCCAGGCGGACTTGAAGGATAACTGTTGAAGAGGAAGCGCTCGATGACAGTCTGACAAGCAGACGGGTCGAAATAGCGGGAAAATTGCCCACTTCTGCAGTGCTCAGAACCGAGGATAACCCACACTTAGAAGACAGGAGTTACTTTTAAAAGAAAATCAAAAAATTCTTCCCAAATTGATGATTACTTTGATATATATTTACGATTCTAACCATACGACTCCGAGAGGCTTTCGTTTGACTCCCAATCTTCGCCACCAGTTCGAGTACTAATGTATCGCTGCCCAGAGAGGACATGTTGAGTGTGTCGAATATCTTTTGGAAGCGAAGGCCACACTGCTGAACTTGAGAGATTACTTCAGCATGTCTGCTTTAATGTGGGCTGCGCGTAAAGGTCACACCGCTACGGTCAAGGCTTTGCTACAAGAACATACCGATACTACGACTAAAGACAACAAGAGAAGGAATTTGTTTCATCATGCCTTCCACAACGGAGATGTCGACACCCTGAAGCTCCTTCTTGACGCAAGAGTTGATGCTCTTGATCTTCCAGATGACTCTGGTACAACACCATTAATGCAAGCTGCGCTTCATGGTCACTCAGCTGCAGTCAAGTCTTTGTTAATGATCGCAAATGTTAATGCCGCTGCTCGGGACACGGAGGGAAAAACAGCATTTCATCATGCCTCTGAAATCATGCCTCTGAAATCATGCCTCTGAAGGTGGACGTGTCAAAGTCATGAAGCTTCTTCATGAGGCAACAAGCAATCTCCTAGATTTGCCGGCCGGCATGGGACGAACTCCATTATTGCTCGCCTCTGTACATGGAAATTCGGGGGCTGTCGAATATGTGCTGCAAATGTCGCCATCTGACTATTCAAGACACACTTGGAAACTCGGCTCTCCATTATGCCATTGAGTCTGGCAATACCGATACTGTACAGGTTCTTCTTGCGCATGGAGCGGATATTGGCTGTGCAAATAGTTACGGACAGACTCCAGTTCATGCGACTGCGGCCTCCGGGAATGGATATTTACGGCAACCTTCTCCTGGAGGAGCTCAGTGTTTAAACGGCAAGAAAAGGGTCAAAGTCTGCCTACACGGTGATTATGATAACTGACAACCGCGGTAATACAGCCTTGATGGAGGCCGCAACCCATCACTCCATACAGATTGTACTACAGCTCTTGGGATCGTGTGCATACTTCGCCCAGTCCCCGACCCAGGATGAGGTCCGCCTGTCAGACAAAGCGGAAGTCGATTGTGTTCAGGAATGTCTTTTGAATTCGAAGGTATATCGTCAAAACGATGAGATTTCGCAGCATCGGGCGGCGGTGACGTATTGGGCGATTATCAATGGAGTGTTCGATCTCGTTGATTTGATGGACCAGCCTGAACTAGGAAGGAACGGCGCCTTCTGGGCGCATGTTATTGCACTCGGACGCTACATAAAATTGTGGGAGCATATAGAGCGAAGCGAGGGTGATATTATATCACGAGGAGCGGACGGTGTGACTCCTCTCCATCTCGCAGTCAAGAATGGCCATGTTCAGTTAGTGAGGTACTTTCTACGTCAGCTAGACACGGTCCAGACAAGCGGACAGGCGCCCAGTGTCAGAGAGCTCGAAGCCGAGCAGCGAGGAACGGACCAGATTGTCGATATCCTTGATGCGATTCTTGCTACAACGACGAAAATGGAGACCCCTCTGGAGCTTGCCGCCATGGGGGGCACGGAAAAATATAGAGAGATTGAGGATCTCTTGTGGAATGAGTTTCGGAACAGAATTGGAAACGAGTCACGCTTCTTCATTGAAGCATCAACAAGAGAAAGGGGCGAGCTTGTCTTGGAATTGGCCGCACGATTTGAAGAACCTGAGAGAGAGACTCATCTACTTTCCTCCATCAAAATGATCGATCTTGCCAGGAGGCACCCTACATGCGATTCCATATCTGCATCTGATACCACGTCGAACTGTGAAGAGAACACTTCATACTGGCCGTCCTTTGCCAACGACCCGTAGTCGTCTGGTGGCTCCTGGCCAATGGAGGCTATACCAACGAGCGCGACGTCGAGCGTCCTTGGCAGATCAACTACCAAGCAAAGGGCGACAGTGAGACTACCAAGATCATCGAGGACTTACTCTCTGAGCCCCCTCCTCTTGTCAAGCCCCGAGCCCCGAGAGATGAAAACCATTCACCCTCTTTTTAGTTCAGGGATCTTTTGGACGACAATCCAAGGGCGGCAATCCTCGATTTTTCTTTGAAAAGGACCACGTCGGCTTTCAGCTAAAGAAACGCCAAATCTCCGACGTTATCTACAAACACGGACCACAGAAAATCATGGGAGAAAGCGAATATCTAGAGCTTGGGGGTCTCAAGAAGAGTCTCAGAAGGCCACTCCAGGTGTTAAGAACGCCAGCCGAGGGGTGGTACATGCCAGAAGAAGAAGAAGAAGAACCCGCCGAAAACCCGGAAAAGGTCACGGTGGGGATTAAGAGAAGGAGAGTAACGTAAAGCCACATGAGTTGCGTTGGATCCATATCCCGGTCAACAATGTTTGCATTTGGAGTGACGTGAGAGATCTCGTAGACGTGGTCTGCCGCCCTTCGCTCCTTCCTCAACAGTATGCATACCTCGAGGTATGATGCGCACAAGAAATGGGACTTCTTGACCGAATACTGGTCGCCCAGATTCGGACTTTGACCCATTTATTACCGTATATTATTGTTCACCCTACCAGAGCACTGCGATAGCCGGCTCGGCCGCATATGATAAGCATCTTGGCGTAATATACCTTGCCATTCCTTGTCGGCCTTGATAACAAGTCAACCCCTCTCTCATGGTTTTCACGCAGTGAGAAGATCCATTGGAAACATGGCTTCCACAGACAACATACCTTCCACCGCATTTGTTATCCCATCTGTTGATATCTCCAGTTTCCTGCTCGACCCATCCTCCCCGGCAGCAGAAACTGTCGTGTCAGAGATTCGCAATGCCTGCATGACCAGCGGCTTCTTCCAGATCACGGGACATGGCATATCGCCCGCTCTGCAAGATACCGTCATCACGGCTGCAAGGACATTCTTCTCACTTCCCAAGGAAGAAAAGATAAAGTTTGCAGGCACTGTTGGGAGGGGATATGAGGTGATTGGAGCGCAGGCCCTGGACCCAAGCACGAAGCCAGATCTCAAGGAGGTGGGTCGCCCCATGTGCCGTCCCTGCGTTACTTGGACCACTAATTCAGAAATGGCCACTAGGGATACTTTGTCGGCCGCGAAGATCCCAACCGCTGCCCGCCATACCGACCATTCGAGCATCCCAATGTCTGGCCAACAGCAGTAATCCCGGACCCAGAGTTCCGGGAGCCCCTGCTTGCATACCACGCCGCTCTTACCGACCTGGCACTCAAGGTCATGGCGATCCTCAGCCGCGGCCTGGTGGGCCTCACACCAGAGCTCCTCGCCGATTTCTGCCGCGAGCCCGTTGCCAGCGTCCGGCTCCTCCACTACCCACCGCATCCCGCCGACGAAGCTGACCCCAGTGTCGTGGGCGCAGGCGCGCATACGGACTTTGGCGCCATTACGCTGCTTTTCCAAGATGGACAGTCTGGACTACAGGTCCTTAACCGGGATACGCAGAGGTGGATCGACGTGCAGCCGAACCGCGATGCGTATGTGGTGAACGTAGGCGATATGCTGGATTGGTGGACGGCGGGAAAGTACAGAAGCAGCGTCCACCGGGTGATCAATACAAGTGGAGTGGATCGGTACTCGATCCCGTTTTTCTTCGATGGGAATCTGGACTTTGTGGTAAGGCCCCTAGAGGATCCGGCTGCGGTAGGGGTGACCGTGGAGCAGCATCTGGCGGCCAAGTATGAGGAGATTTATCTTTGAGAATGAATGTATACAGTTAGTTTAGGGCCGTAGAAGCGGAATTAGATTTGGTATGAGCTGCAATTGGCTGGTAATGGACACAAGCCTTAATTTCAGGTAGCACATGTTCGAGCCTATTGAATATAGCTATGAGCATCCTAGTGAAGAAAGCAGATTAATTTAATTACACCAAATCAGCGCACCCATCTTCAACCCCTTTGTAGCCTTGACAGCACACTTATAGCACGGTCCCTGTGATATCCGGATGACAGCATTGAGTCCCCGGAGCGCACACAGAGCCCTCGCCATAGTCTCCGCCCCCTCTCCAGTAGCATTGATAACAATGAGACCACCAAGCTCAGCCCTAGCAAACTTTTCATCGTCGACAAGCTCGTTCGGAGCCCAAGTCTGCATCTGATACTCACCCGCCTCCCTCGCATGGACCGAATGTCCAGCAGCATCCGAGGCATCACACCTGGGCGGAACCACAAAGGCCGGACTCGTGCGGAGCGGAACTGTATGTGTCTTGGACGAAGGCTCGTGACTGAAGAGCTTTCGGGCCAAGATCTTCCGCCTGCTCGTTTCCTCGTGTGCGGGTTGGGTTACGACGAATTCGAGGTCGGCATCACATTTCAGGTCTTCGCTTTCGAAACTCGTTTCGTTTTCCTTGGTGTGTCTGAGTTGAATGGATTTGAGGATGTATTGCCTCTCGTCGCGGACTGGGGGAATCGGGATGGTCCATTTGGAGGGGTCGGTGATTTCCGTGGCATACGTGGCTGCGTCTTTGTCTACGTCTTCGTTGTATGCGACGGGATCGTGAAAGGGTACACGCTGGAAATTGGGCGGGACGCGCGGGGTGCCTCCGACGTCTACCCAGAGCATTTGTGGCTCGCCTTCAAAGTCTAGATCGATCTGGACAGGGGGACAGGGCCCCACCCATCCGTTGACGGATTTGGCCCCAGGAAGGGCGCCCAGCACGCGGCCGAGCACAGTCGAGGTTCGCCAGTACGTAACTCTAGGCAGAATGAGTCCGGGCCGGTCGCTCGACGAAAAGCCAATGTTGGACAGTGATGCCGTGCAGGAAACTAGGGATGTCATGATGCTATCCGCGAACCAGTTCCCCGGCAGCAACAGGCCATATAGCCAGTCGTGCAAGCTGGGGAACACCCCCTGTTCCTGCATAGCAAACATACGCTCGAAGATGCCTATGATACGTCCGCGAACCTCGTCGACGTAGGGCCACTCGATGCTCTCAGCGAACTTGACCAGTCCCTCCTCCTGCTGAGCATGAACGTTCGACCACCATTTCATGACATTACCTAGGATCTCAAAATCCCACTCCTTGATCTCATTCATACCCCGATGCCTCTCGGCTGGGTCCGAGATCCCAGCCATTTCCAGAAACTCCTCTGCAAGGCCCATTCTAGATGCAGCAATGTTCTCGCGGATAATCTTGTGAATCTCCCCGCTCTCTTCCGCAGCCTCCGCGACCGTCAATGCCTGCTCCCACGCCTGCAGAGACTTCTTGATCGCGCCCCGTCCCAGCTGCGCCTTTGCCAGAAACGCCCAAGCTGTCCATTCATTTGGCGTATACTGCGTCAGCCGCCGGGCATCCACAACGCCCTCGGCGAACAGCCGCGTGACCGCCTCTTCATTCCCAACTTCCGCCGCCTCCTCCGCGGCCATGACAAGGGCCCGACATCGTGCTTGTCGGTAATTGACGTTTGCCGGATCAAGCGCAATCGCGACGCCGAGGCACTGGACCGCGAGTTCCGGCTCGGGATCTTCATCATCCATCGCCTCCTCCGCCAACGCAAACAGCTCCTCCGTCTGCGCCTTCTCCTCGGGCGAAACCTCCCTCGGGTCCGGCAGGGGTAATCCCTCCGTCATGCGCGGCTCGGCGTTACTCATCCACTTATCGGCGATAATCAACGATGCAAGAACCGGGCGCGAGAATTTGCTCGACCCCCCCTTTGCCTCACCCGTCGCAAGCCGCCTCGCCAACTCCGTCGTGATTATCATCTGCCAGATGAACGTCCACATGCCCAGTGCGCCCTCGGGATTCACGGTATTCCATTCTTGCGAGATGCACGGTTTCTTGGTCAGGTCTGCGAAGACGTCCCCGCGGTTTAGCACGTTCAGGAGCGCCACTGCGCTCCCGTGGATATCCTTGCTGGAGGATACTATACCAGCCATGGCCTCGTCGCCAATTAACTGCCGTAGATCGGTGTCTTCCTCCGCGAAATAGTCCTGTGACTCCCCGTACAGACCGAACTGCGCTTCGCGCCTCTTCTTCAAATCATCTACCCGTCGCAAAAGCTGCTTCACGCTTGCGCCGGGCAAGGGCGTTGGGGTCACGTCGACATATCCGCGGCGCAAAATTGCTAACCCGTGCTTTGTCTCCTCGACGTAGTCCCAGCAGTCCAGCCCGCAGCCGTGGATGGTCAGTGTGCCCGGGTGTGAATGGTGGTACGCCGGGTCGGCCTCGCAGTCAAAGTACAGCGCGTCTTCGTAGTCGACGTAGCTGACGTATGCGTCGTCGGGGTTCTTGATGAACTTCTTAGTTTGGTGATAGGATTCTTCTTTTCGTTAGCGACCGCTGCTCCTTCTCTCTCAACCACACCAAGTATCTTCACTTGGTGGAAAGGGAAGACCGAGAACGGAACGAGTACGCACCAAAAGAAGGGTGTAAGTACCCCGCACCCTCCTCTTCAATCCTCACCAACTTCCCTGCGTGGGTAAGGACGGCTGAGACCTTGGTGCTGGTTGCGGAGGGTCCGTAGAGGGAAGCGTGTAGTGCGCCTCTGTTCTGCTCGAAGACGAAATCTTCGGCGTCCAGGAGGCTGGTGTCTAATCCGTCTGGGTCGCGGGGTTCTTGGTCGCTTTCACCACTGCTGATGCTTGCAGTAGTATCGCCGGCAGGGAAGGCTTCTTCGTCGGAGTGCACGTATGCATTTTGGGTGTCGGAGAGTTGGGTTGTCATTGTCGTTCCAATGGTGGTCGTCGTAGAGTCCTTTATTTGACAAGATTGAAACATCAACCCTCTGAGGAGGATACGGGGGATGGGGACTGAGATAAAATACTCCGTGCCTACCCCTCATCTCGCCTCGCCTAGGTCAATATATTTCTTGTCACTGAATACGAGCCCTCCATCGCGAGATTAGCTAGCTGAGGCTGAGGCACCCGCCAAGCGCCGACAAGAGACCGAAGAGCCGACCAAGAGTTGTTGTGCCCATAGGCAGCGACGTACTCAGCCTCATGGCGGCCCTCTTCCTGACTCGAGTCGCGATGGAACCACGCGGGGCGCATGATGGCGTGGATTAAGCTAGCAGGGGCGGATACGAGGCACGCAGGTATCAGCCAATTGGGTTGGATGTTTGGGTATCGTGATTCGTGTCTTGCGAATGAAACAGACAGAAGACGACGAAGAGGCGACTCGTCCCGTCCCATATCTCATGGATGCTTGAGGCTTGGACTGATACCGGAAGGCACGGGGAGATACCAGGAGATACTAGGAGTGTGGATCATGGAACGGCAGCTCGTATCACCGAGAATTCCGATAATCTGCACTTCTGGGTTTAATTGCGGGGTCATCTCTTCTCTCTTCTTTTCACGGTGAGCGAGCTGACTCCGTGCGTGAGGTGTAGTCGATTTAGCCACGAGGTCGTTGCTAGCAGTTGGGGCTCAATCTAAGCACCAGCCGAAGCTGGAGTAAATTAGCAACCCTATTCGTCCTGCCGCTACTTGCCCCAGGTTTTGGGGGAAGTGGCAGGGTTGGATACCATCGCCCGACTACTCACCGGAAGTATTGAGATTCTAATGGCCATTCGGGGGCCAATCCTAGACCTTCCAACATTTTCTCGGAGATCCAGGCCTTCATCGGTGGATTACTCTGCCCAGTGACCATCACACTCCACAATGACTGGACGAGCGATAACGGAGTTGCAATCTGCCTCACCAGAGCCATCAAGGTATGTACCTACTCCCCATGCGATCAGTGATGCTACGAGATCGTACCAGAACATTGACCCGGGACATGCCTACGTGAAGGGCTAGGCTCCCTTCATAATGCTAGTAATACCGAACCTCGAATCAGAGATTGGCTCGAGCCTCCATTGCATTCCAACTCCTTTCCACATCGGCGAAGCACTACTGCCATCCCTTGCATATGGGGAATGGACCAGCGCTCGAAGGATGCCGCTAACATTGAGCAAAGCCAAGCTTCCTCTCCGAGCTCTCGCCAACGTCGCATATAGATTGCAGATAGCCCTAGGGGCTGAGCCAGAGCCGAGATGAGTTCTTTTCAGAAAAGGGACGAAAATGCGGGTTCGGGCTGGAACCAAGTTCGTATGCGACGACAGGAGGCTGTGGGGTAGTAGGACGGGGGCAAAGCAAGGAGTGTGCAGGAGCTCACAAATGGCCAACCAACTCGGGTGAGGGAAGGGCCAGGCGAGTCTGAGAGGAGCTCGGCCATCCATGAAAAGTTAGGATGTGAAGTGTTGCGCAAGTTCCAAGGTTGGACTGCGGTCTCTCCGCGTCTAGTACCTGTCAAAGCCTTAGCGGTGGACGATCCATGGCACCTCTGAAACTGGATTCGCATCCATCTTGCAGTTTCCATGGCGAGGATTTGCAGCAGCTCCACGGTCATCATGGTCCCACAATGTTCTGGCCCCATGTGGAGATCCGGTCGGGCGCCCTGGCAGGTACTTGGGGCGGATCGACACATGCCGCGTCCGGTAAGGGATGAAGACAGCAAGAATTCCCAAGTTCTGACCGAATGTCTCGTTATAAAAGAGATGAATTTGATCATATTCCGTGCCCCGGGGCTGTGAAGATGTCCAGCAAACTTTTGCATGCTAGCAAATAGTGAGCCAAAGCTGCATGGCGGACCAGGGGCTCGATCTTGGAAACTTGTTCCTCAGCCTGTTAGTGGCCGAAACCTTGTACGGTGTAACCAACCGGTGATTTGACTGGTTTCCGGGAGAGCCAGGGTAGTCTTCATCTTCAGATTTTTGCTTGAAAGTTGCGCGACTCGCAATCAAGCGCAGAACGGGAACCAGAGAGCCCCTACAAGAGTCTCGTACTCGAATATCCTAACGAGAACTTGCCAAGTTCCGAGTGTGATTTTCATCCCTGGTTGCACCTTGGACCAAGGAAAGCCAA
Source organism: Aspergillus pseudodeflectus (assembly GCF_044049435.1). Classification (NCBI taxonomy): domain Eukaryota; kingdom Fungi; phylum Ascomycota; class Eurotiomycetes; order Eurotiales; family Aspergillaceae; genus Aspergillus; species Aspergillus pseudodeflectus. The sequence goes on along the minus strand of NW_027263834.1, from coordinate 198,441 downwards.
CCTTCCTCCCCAACGCTACCAAAGCCTTGTCCAATATAGCTATCTAGATAAGCAAGTCTTCGATTGATTGGTTGGGAAAGTAACCCGGTGTTGGATCACTTCCTGAACGTTGGCGCGGGGGCAGGTGAGCAACCGTCAAGAGCAGGTATGCGTGATCAGGTGTCTCTGTAAGTGAGATATGAAGGGCTGTATCCTCCGGAAACACTGTACAAAGGGCTAGTAATACGATGATTGAACAAGTGCTCCTCGAGTAAGTCAGTATGAACAAGGTGGCAGATGCATCGTGTCACCTAGTCTGAAGTAGTCACCCTTGATGACAGCGAAAAGGACGAAAGTTGGGTGAGGTATACAGGAACTGTCTAAGGAAAAATCCGGCTCCTCCGCGGAAGTTCATCTTGTTTCACAAAAGTAATGACGGGGGAAAGACCAAAAGCCAATGCCTCGACAGAGACAGTAGAACGGGCAGGGTTAATTCTCCTGTTGTGGTGCAGGGTCGATAGAGTTCTAGCACAACTAAGTGGCGTCGGTAGGCCCGTCGAGACCACCCCCCTCCCCTTCGGCATGTCGCACACTTATCGTCCTGCGGCATTGTTGCGCCAGACATGTTATTGGACACAAACAAACCGAACCTTGAACGCGACTCATCACAAGAGCCAAACATCTCGTGCCTCGTGCCTCGGATTTCTCGTGCAGCGATCCCCCAGTTCTGCGCATGGACGATCTTCTGGCTCATCGACGAGTGTTCCACGGATCCCCCATTCGGCCAGAGCCAGAGAAGCTTCAAATAAGGCTCTGTTGCTTCCTGCGCTTCCTGATTTCCTACATACTTGCTTGTCTTCTCTCGAGACCCGCGCATCACGGTTTTTTAAGGCGAACCGTTGCGCCGCCGAAACAATCTCGAGGTACGATTGAGTAAGGATAAGGAATCCTGCTCCTGAGCAGTCATGGATACCACTGACGAAACCCTCATGGCCGCGGCCGACATCCTACAAGCCGCGACGAAAAACATCTCATACTCGGTAGGTACCAAGAAAAGGCCTCGTCGCCGACCGTTCATACTCCTGACGAACTCTCAGAGCGTCGTGGAGCCGGAGGCTCTACGGCTGCCAGGCCAGCCCACTAAGGGCAAGGCGGCATTTGAGAAAGCAATTCTGGCGCTCGTTCGACAGGTGGAGCAGATTAGTTCCTTCTATCACCCTGGCCCTATTACACCGTCCTATGAGATGCCACCGACGAAGATTATTTGCATGGAGTCATCTCCTCCGCTTGATAGGTCCGCGCAGTGAGTATTTGAGAGACTTTGTGCAACCATAGCACGGTGCTAAAGCATTAATAGTTTCAGTGAGAATGCATCGGATATTATGCCTCCTGCGACGATGAGTTCGGCCACACAGATCGACCTCGATGTTGAGACGGTCACACGAGCGCTTGCGCAGAGGACACAAGGGAATGCCATTCAAGCCGTACCCTGGGACGCCATATCCCGCATCCTGGCCGGGTTCGTGCGCGGTCCATGTGACACGACCAAGCAGCTCGAGGAAGAGCTCCAAAAGCGACAAAGTATGAACGAAGCGTTCCAACAAGCGCTGCAAGAAATTGGAAAGATTATCACGCAGGTTGCCAATGGGGATTTGTCAATGAAGGTGCATATCCGCTCGGCAGAAATGGACCCGGATATCAAAACGTTCAAAGTCACCATCAACAACATGATCAACCAGCTGCGTGTGTTTGCAAGTGAGGTTTCGAGGGTGGCGCGTGAAGTTGGGACAGAGGGAATACTTGGCGGGCAGGCACAGATCGCAGGCGTGCACGGTGTATGGGAGGAACTCACCGACAATGTAAATATTATGGCCTCGAACATTACAGATCAGGTCCGGGAAATTGCAGCGGTGATGACGTCGGTTGCACATGGGGAGCTAAGCCAGAAGATCGAACGACCAGCAAAAGGCGAGGTGCTTCAGCTGCAGCAGACCATCAATACAATGGTCGACCAGCTCCGAATGTTCGCAACTGAAGTCACCCGTGTTGCGCGGGACGTAGGCATTGAAGGGGTACTTGGCGGCCAAGCGCAGATATATGGGATCCAGGGGATGTGGAATGAGCTGACGGTCAACGTCAATGCGATGGCCCATAACCTCACCACTCAGGTACGTGCACCGCCTCGCAATGGTCTACTCCGTTAATATCATTACATAGGTACGTGATATCGCAACGGTGACCCGGGCTGTTGCGAATGGAGACCTGGCTCAGAAGGTCCAGGCCGACTGCAGAGGGGAGTTGCTTGCATTGAAGGAGATCATCAATTCGATGGTAGATCAACTCCGGCAGTTCGCGCAAGAAGTCACCAAAATCGCAAAGGAGGTTGGAACCGATGGAGTCCTTGGCGGACAAGCCACTGTTCACGATGTTCAAGGGGTTTGGAAAGACCTGACGGAGAGCGTCAATCAAATGGCGATGAACCTTACGACGCAGGTTCGTGAGATAGCAGAAGTCACAACTGCGGTGGCTGTTGGGGACTTGACCAAGAAGGTCACTGCGAATGTGAAGGGTGAGATTGCAGACCTGAAAGACACGATTAATGGAATGGTCGATCGATTGAACCAGTTTGCTTTCCAGGTCAGCAAGGTAGCGCAGGAAGTCGGGGTCGACGGAACTCTGGGAGGGCAGGCCGTGGTTGTGAACATTGAAGGGAAATGGAAGGATTTGACCAACAACGTCAATACGATGGCGCATAACCTCACTCTCCAGGTAGGCGACTTTGATTTTTTTGACGAATGCTCAACCACTGACCCTCTCTTTAGGTACGCGCCATTTCTCATGTCACCCAAGCAATCGCTCGTGGTGATCTGAGTAAGAAAATCGAGGTCCACGCCCAGGGCGAGATTCTAACCTTGAAAATCACAATCAATGACATGGTCCAGCAGCTCGATCGCTTTGCTCAAGAGCTAAAGAGGGTCGCCCGTGATGTTGGTGTTGAAGGTAAAATGGGAGGGCAGGCGAACGCTGTTGGGATGTGTGGTCAGTGGAAAGAGATCACTCAAGATGTGAACATCATGGCCGACAACTTGACATCGCAAGTCCGTGCGTTTGGAGAAATAACCAATGCAGCGACTGATGGAGACTTCAGCAAGCTGATCACCGTCAGCGCATCTGGCGAGATGGACGAGCTCAAGCAGAAAATCAATAAAATGGTCTCCAGCCTGCGCGACAGCATCCAGCGGAATACTGCAGCGAAAGAGGCTGCTGAGCTTGCAAATCGAAGCAAATCCGAGTTTCTTGCGAATATGAGCCATGAGATACGCACGCCGATGAATGGAATCATCGGGATGACTCAGTTGGCGCTTGATACAGAGGGTTTGACACCCTACACACGGGAGATGTTGAACGTGGTCCACAATCTTGGCAATAGTCTTCTGACCATAATCGACGACATCCTCGATATCTCCAAGATCGAGGCCAATCACCTGGTCATCGAGAATATCCCCTTCAGCCTCGGAGCTACCGTGTTCAATGCGCTGAAAACCCTCACCGTCGAAGCAAACGAGAAAGCTTTGGAACTTACCTACTGTGTGGATAACTCAGTACCCGATTATGTTGTTGGGGACTCCTTCCGACTCCATCAAATAATCTTGAACCTCGTTGGAAACGCGATAAAGTTCACGGAGCAAGGAGAGATCCAACTCACAGTCAGGAAGACTGCATCTGACCTTGCACCTCCAGACTACATGCTCGAGTTCCTAGTTTCCGACACTGGCATTGGAATCGACAATGGCAAGCTGAACCTCATTTTTGACAAGTTCCAGCAGGCGGACGGATCTATGACTAGACGGTTCGGCGGGACAGGATTAGGCTTATCAATCTCGAAAAAGCTGGCCAATCTTATGGGCGGAGATATCTGGGTATCCTCTACCGTGGGTGTGGGAAGCACTTTCCACTTTGTCTTTAAAGTGACCCTCGCCGATACATCGCTTGAGGCAATGTGCAAGCGGCTCCAGCCATATCGAGACCACAAGGCCCTTGTGTTCGCCGTAAACGGGGAGGAAGCGTCGGAACCAATCAGCCAGATGCTCAAGACGCTCCGTCTAGAACCAGTCGTTGTGGCCTCCACGCAGCAAATAGAAGCCACCAGGACGACCACCAAGCCATTCACCAACCATCACTCACAGTATGATGTCATCCTTATCCAGAACATGGAGTCCGCCGTGAGTCTACGAGCAATGGACGAGTTCCGATTCGCGCCAGCTGTCTTGATAGGACCTACCATGTCAGTGAGCATGAAGGCAGCGATGGATCTGGGCGTGACGTCGTATGTGACAACGCCCTGCCGTGCTATCGACCTTGGTCACGGCCTCCTTCCTGCGTTGGAGGGTCGGTCGACTCGCGTGAGCATGGGACAATCCATCCCTCTGGCAATCTTGCTTGCCGAGGATAACGAGGTGAACCAGAAAGTTGCCGTCAGATTCTTGGAAAAGTATGAGCACAAAATTATAGTTGTTGACAATGGCTTGGAAGCGTTGGCAAAAGCCCGCGAGCGCAGGTACGACGTGATATTGATGGATGTTCAGATGCCCATAATGGGCGGCTTCGAAGCAACCGTTCTTATCCGCCAGTATGAGCAGGAACATGGCATCTCGCGGACTCCTATCATCGCCTTGACTGCACATGCCATGTTCGGCGATCGGGATAAGTGCATTGCAGCGGGAATGGACGACTATCTCTCAAAGCCGCTGAATCAGAATCAGCTGGTTCAGATGATCGCCAAGTGGACCGGAGTTTAGGGGGTGGAAATGTCGACAGAGGGAAATTGGTCTGAAAAAAAGGCGTGCGTCTTTCAGTCCGCCGATTGAGGCTCATTTCCGATGCGTCAGTTGTTTAGCTGTCTTCCTGTACTTAGTATATTTCCAAAGCTTTTCTGATTATGGCGGATCTTGGGCAGTTTGTAGTAAAAAAACGTTCTTTCCTCAAGTCTCAACAAACACTGCTTTTTCGAGGAGAACAGTTAGCCCTATCGTCACGGATAACGTGGGTGTTAATCGACCATGTTTCCGCAAGGGCAGTTCGCCCCTCAGCGTCAGCTTGGTGGGAGTCTAGGGGACGAATCCAAGGCCGAATCTTCGAAGGCGTAAAGATGAGTCGAGCCGCAACCAGTCGAGAAAGGAAACATCGTGCAAGGTTGTTTATCCATAGAAGGAGGAACATGGGCGAAACTATCGAAGAGCACAGCGGCTGCGGGCACGTGATCGGTAGCCTCACGCACGACGTCAACAGAATACATCTGGATGTAATCCTAAGAGCTGGAAGCGCGTCGGGGAGCATATGACCAGAACGGTGACTGTGTTGACAATGCTGGCGACTGTGACCCGCAGAAATGTATGCTCTTGACCCTCACCGCTCAAAACAGGAGGCTGATGGTGAGAGCTGAGGGAGGGCGGCGCAGCAACCGAGGCGTAGCGACCGACAGCCTGAGACAGCGGCGACCGAGACAAGTCGACAAGAATTGGGAGGAAGCCCATGTCCAATGCCCGCAAATAGGACACAAACAGAGCTTACAGACGGAAGCCTTCTCGATGTCAGGGAAATATTCGAATCAAGGTCATCGTGTTCTATGACAAGATTATTGGCATCAAGTCCCAAGAGTCTGGAATCTGAGTGGAGGCAGGTCAGTGGGGAGACTCCGTGCCAGGAGAGAGCGGAATCTTCAACCCAATCGCGCGGGTCCTCCGATCTGCCGGCCCGGCAAAACTTCTCCGCGGCGCGCACGGGCCATCGTAACACACCGGTCCCACTGTCCCACCACGATCATTTTCATCGACGGAGCAGTCTCGTCGCATCCAGATTGGACCCCTTTTTCTGCCACGATGGACTGGCTCAGTGCTTGCGGTAAACTGTACAGGACACGGTTGTAATGATACCGCCTGTGTGTGTGTATGTCTCTATCTTTAACGACCAAGACTGCTTGGTGTTAAGACCTGTTTCGAGGAGCAATCAGACATAATGACAGCGCTGAGCGGAGATTTCTTGTTGCTAACGATACTCAATTTTAAGATACAAATTGCCGGGCCGAGAAACAACCAGCCCTTATTTTCCTTCGCATGACCATGGACCGAGCCCGTCAACAGACATGGAACCGCAGACAAGTGCGCGGCTATGCGCTCTCGGGATGCTTTCGGCGACAATGGGACAACAGGTTATCCGATCTATTGAACGTCTTTCCGCACGACTTGCACCAGTGAGCCCCAGGCAAGATATGTTGCGTTATGGTATGGCGCTTGATGCAACCTTTGCGCCTAAAGCTGCTGCGATGGGAACAGTTCGGCCACAGGCATATGAGAGTGCCCTCCGGGGTGACTCTAGATACGAAGAATCATTAGTGTCGCGAAGCCAAACAGAAGGAGTCCGGAGACTGCTGTATGGGGCATACCCGATTGGTACCGTATCGTCGCCAATGGAGAGTTGCTGGATCGCATGATACACATGGCCGGTTTGCATCAGGGGCTGCTCAAGGGGGTTGCCCATGTACCCTGCTGACTGGGTGCCGTGCGCGGAAGCCGTCGTCGCGGTATCCCAGTTGGCGGTCTGGTACTCCAGCAGACCAGGATGGGCAGCCGCTGCAGCCGGGCTCGCGAAAGGGTCAAATACAGCAAAAGACGTCGGAAGGCTTGGGACTGGCTGATTAGGCGATGAAGGTGCCTGCGGTGCAGAAGCGAAAACAGAGCTCGCATGTCGGGCTTCGTTTCCGTTGTCGGCCCTCACGCGGCTTGGTGGCGCATTGTTGTCATTGACATAGGGTCTCTGCGACATGACGGCTGCGGGGAGCAAAGAAAGGAGCTTTAGGTGGCGAACAGGTAATTGAAAAGAGATCTAAGCACAGCAAACTGTTACAGCCCATCTTCATTTATATAATCTCAGGCCAGGCACAAACCCCCGCCGTGGGGTTTGAGTGCAGGCGAAATCAGGCATAGGTGAAGGAGTAAATCCTGCCGCGAGTGCAGGAGGCTTCAAAAGAGAACAGAAATAGCAACTAGGGCACTCAGAAATTGCGATCTTGGACATGTAGGAAGCTGGACGAAAGGTCGTGCGCTAATGACGATGACGGGGTACAACATTGTTGTATCGGACAAATCCTTAGAAATGTGCCACGCTAAGTACTTGGCTCGGACTTCATATAATCTAATTAATCTAATACGAATTCTAAGCAGCTGCCCATATGTAGCATCGGATTCAGGGCACGATCGTGATTCGGACGAGCTCGACAAAGTTCAACCACCCAGTGACACTTTTTGGCCGTTGAAATGGCATTTGTCGCGGGTTGTGCTCTGGAGTGGATCCTTCAAACCTTGGGATCGCGAATGCCATTGGATTAGAGACTACTGCAGGATAGCGGAGAATCATAACCGCGGAGCAGTCCCTGGCACTAGCAAATACCGAGGATTTCGCGGGCCAGACGACAAAAGACCACTGATTAGCGACGTAGCTCCTGAAGAAAGTTGCGCGCCGCGGCTTTGGTTGGTGGCGTGACGCATACGGCGTCGCCACTCCCTGGGATAAAAAGTACCAAACAACAAGTTATATTATTTTGTCTGGTGATATATCATAAACCTAGGTACTCTGGATATGGGAAACCAACACTAGCCTCCTGACTGCAGGTGATCACCGGCTAGAGATCAGAGTCTCACACTTTTCAAGAAGCGAAGGCCTTGGCGCACCTCATCGCGGGCTGAAACACAGAAGAAGGGAAAGGCCAGAAAGATTAACATCTTTCTTCTTCTCAAATTCCAGACGAGTTGGGGAGCCGCACGGCCAATTGGGAGCAGTGGTCTCTGCCGTCCGGGCATTATTTTCTCGAGGACCAGCCTTAATACGGAGTAGGGCTGGAGGATCAGGCGATAACAACTTCACCAGTCGACTAAAAAGGTGCCATGACATTAATCTAGTGACTGGTGTTGAATGCTAGCTCGGATTTCCGGGTGACAGGCATGCTCGGCGTCACGCTAACCACAGTTGGAAAAACCAATGCCTGGATTAAGTTTGGCTAGCGCAGATTGCCGGAGATCAGAGATGGCTGGATCGTCCAAATCAGGGATGTATGTAATCGAGGGGGGGTTGACGACAAGGGTCAGGCGTCTACTCCGCTAGCATCGCCATTTTCTGGGACGATCTTCACCGCAGCTTGTGTTGCACAACAGTTGGAGTAGCTCCTGGAGAAATTGCCTTTTAGCTGTGTTTCAGCTTTCGCCATGAATGCGCCCAGGGATCATCCATGTTGTTGGTACCTCCCGATTCGGAAAGGGTTCGATAGTATTTTGAGGGTCTCAAGACAGAGTGCAAGTTGCGAGGCCCCACGAACCACGTGAAGGCGACTACTAACTCTGCGCCGTGGGCGAACCTCGGAAGCCACCGGGGGATTTACAGTACCAAACATCAAGTTACAGTGTTTTGCTCTGTGCTACGTTAATAAACATCCGTATATGGGAAACCGCAATACTAATGATAATGTTTTCACTGTCGGCTGCAGATCAAAGTCTTGGTCATGATGTCCGCGGTGTCGGACATCCCCCTACTTTCCAATGAGCGGGGGCATTGGGGCCTCTCATTGCTGACCGAAACACACAAGAGAGGGACTACCAGAAAGAATTGCTGTGTTTCTCTTTCAATCTCGAGGCTACTTGCGGCATAACACGGTGAGGTGCTTTCCAGCCGCGTTCTCTGCGTCCAGGCATGGCTTTTCTCAAGGATCAACAGTTGCCACTTGCCCTACTAAGAAATGAAGGAAAGAGGGCTCAATACGGCAGGGGGTAGGGCGGATTGTTGACTGTGTGCGCTGCGCGGTCCAGACCCGGGGAAAGTCTGGCGTTGACTACGGAGTAATGCGACAGTACCAAGCTTGGAGAACAGTTGACTCGGTGCTACTACTCTTCACCAGTGATCTCGAGGCTTCTGTCCCGTCACTGCTCACTGGCTACTCATCCTCCAAACCAGCATGGATTGGAATCCTGTAAGGCGGTGCTGTCCAACCTCAATGATCATTGGCACCGAAGGACTCGGCTCATGCCATTCTTTCCCACCCGTTTGTCTTGCCTGACATTGCCCTATCTCAGCGGAGTTAATGAAGGGATATCAGCGCCAGGTCTCCGGTGCTGTCCAGTATGCGAGACATCTCCTCTCGAGCACTGCATTTCCGGAAAGTAGGTCATCTGGATTGCATCTCAAGGAGCTTTCGTGTCGAAACCCCGCTGCGCTGCTGCCTGGGAAAAAGCAAGGCGCCCTCACATGGAGACTAGCTGCTCTGGTCTCACCGGCGGATGACCCCCCGACTCAAACTCGTCAAGATCCCTCTTCCTCAAAAAAGGAAGCAGCCCTCCATAGATGTCACCTCGTGCTCTTCTCTCTTGTGATCCATCGAGCTTAACCGCTAGTCTGCCAGTCGTGGACTTGCGTGCTTTCACAGCTCGCCCCATGTCCTCGTTGTTCCCCCGTTGTTTCCTCGTCAGGTCCAGGCCTGCTGGGACATCTTCCGCACCGGAAATGCAGGGATCTGAACGTGTTCCGGTCGAAGATGACATACCTTGTGCTATAACCTAGCTCGGAGAATGATAGCGCCGTTTGCCTCCCCTCCGAGCTTCACATGGTACACCAGCTGCCATTGCAGGGCCCATTATCTGGGAGAACGCAAGATCTGATCCCAATGGATAAGATAAGAAGAGAGGTCGAAACGCTGACCACAAATAATACTTGTTAGGGACGAAAGCCACCGCATACCTAGCTACAGACTATCCCGCCTGTCTCGCCCACCTTTTCCCGAATCGCGCGATGACCTCCGATCCGAACAAATTCCAACCGATCTTCGGCCGGTCCTTTGCGACAACCCCTTCCTCAAGTGTCCATCGGCAAGCCCCTGCTCATGGACATAGTGTCTTTTACACCTCTCTCGCTTGCGCCATCCCATCAGCGAGCAAGTCAAACAAATTCACACACAGTGGAAAATGGCAAAGGTTGGTCCGCCGCGGGAAAGGCGATAGGACTGCCAGTACGCAATCTTCTCTGTATCGGTCGACAGCCATGGTATTGGACCACCGCGGAGGTTCATTGTATCGCCGGGATCAGCATATATCCACGAAAGGTCGGTGGATATTTGCATCGGCGAGACGAAAGGCGGCTTGATATATCGTCTCCCAGCCCTTTTGTACGAGTGCTCCGCCTCGCGTCCCCTCCTCCAACCTTCGTCCGTCTCACCAGTGCGGCACATAGACCGACCACGCCACAGTCCGAAAGGCAGAAGCAGGCAGCTCGCGCAGGCCGACAAAGTCCTCGGCGAGAATATACGCTCGGCAGACGCAGTACACAATGCCAAGCGACGAAATCAGGAGAAGCGCCTCCAGTGGAATCTCCAATCGAGGATCCTTGGACGGGTGAATATTCCGAACCCTCCAAACCAGACGACTGAACGATGTTTCCTGCGCTTCGGCATCTCTCGCCCTTGTTGTCCGCCTTGCCCTCTTGATGTATCGCGAAGGATAACGCCATCGCAAAGCTTCATACAGAAACACCCCAGTATCGAGTAGCCCAGTGTATAGCTCGCGGCGATGCGCCAGAGGATTCGCTCAGCCTCGGACGGGAAGTGGAAACGCCACCCAAAGGCGACGATAAACGGGAAGGCGATCGCTTCCCCGAGAAGATCTGCCTGCCGGAACTCGTCGCTCGGGATGCGGTTATATGGTCTTGTCGTGACGCGGCCGCTAAAGATGGGGCAGTGGAGTCGCGCCAGCAGTTGGTTGTAGTAGATCCAGAACATCTGCAGCATGTAGAATTTGGGCTGGAGGAAGTCGAGAGGGTTGGTGTACCACTCGACTTGATCGCGACGGCAATGCTTGGATGTACTCTGTCAGTGAACTTGCCAGACACGTGCTTTGCAGATGGATTGCTGCTGCCAAACTCACCACGGCTCTTATCAGATCGAAGTGAGTTGAGAGACTGAGTGTGCGGGTCGTCGTTACATCCGACGGCTTGTGGTACCAGCAGAAGGATGCCGCGACGAAGACGATAACCAAGGATATGGTGGCCAGCTCGAGCGTGGTCAGGGCAAGACCCTGGGTGGCTCGCAGTATACAGTTGAGCATCATCCACACGCCCTGGCAGACGGTAAAAACCCTCGTCACTCTATCCGATTTATCCCTGTCCCCGATATCTTCCCGACTGATTCGTGGATACACCAAATACCCCTGCTCGACGAGAAAGAGCAGCTGCTTTGCATCGATCGGGAACGGAGCGTCTATCCCAGGCCCATCGAGGAGAAAGCCGCCCATATCTGCATAGAACGCGTGCGACATGGTCCAGTCGTTGTTTGCGAGCCGTTTCGTCTCATACAACTTTCGAAATCCCTCATCAATATGTCAGCCCAACGCGAACGAAAGTCATGAAGGCACTCATACCTTGACAGATCTCCTGGCAGAGGACCACTGTCCCATCGCCACCATGAGGAGGAACTCCGGCCCGAGAATTGCAAGCAGCGCGAGGTGGATTTTATCCCTCAAGCGCGCCCATGTGCCCTCCGATTTGGCGGGAATGTTTGGGCACACGGAGGTCCAGCAGCATAGGGAAATGGTCAGCAGACAAGTTGACAGAATACTCCATGTGCCGCGTCCTCTTGGTTCCTCTACCCAGCCGCGAGTTGGTGTGATTGCGGTTGTATTCATCGTGGATGAGATGAGCATGGCAACTGTTCAATTGCTCTCAGCACTGCCAGGTGAGGGGATCTCGCTCTTATAATTTCTCTGTAGGATGTCTTAAAGCCCAGGCGGTGCTTCGCTTCCTGAAACCACTACACAGCTTATGTCTTAGTGGCCAGCAGTCTGCGGGCGTTTGCATGCGCAAATTTACCCATGTGTTCCATCCACAGCGATGGGCATTGCGCCTGGGGAGAAGGAAAGAATTAGTGGGCGCACTTGACTAGGCTCACTCACGAGCTGCATTAACTCTATATCATAACTCTGGTCTACCATCGGTCTCGGGTTTGGTTCTGGATAGCCCAGGGCCCTATCCACGAGTCCTCCAACAACCCAGTGTACATTGAATGTCAAGACACGGTGGCCAGACAGTAAGCAAAGTGGCAATTTGCTCAAATTACGGGGTAGCCGTATCATGATGGGGTTGTGTCATAGTGAACCATGTCTGAAGCCACAAGTCCTATATTTATCTGACAAGAACCCCGGCTGTTGAGACCTACAAGCGACACATTTCAATTCACCCCCGTTTTCGGTCATTTCAGCAAGCAACATAAACTACAATTGCTTCTGTCATTTCTCTGCGTAATTTCCACCTTGATTGTGGACAGCTGAAAGAGAAGTTTGTGATGTTTGGAGGTTGGATGTTTACTGGAGCCCCTGATTCAGCCTTGTGCACCCAGGGGGGAATTATACGACCCATGTCTCCCTCCGTTACTTTGTTATGAAGCTCACAGCATGGATTTAGACTTTGATGTTTATTTTTATCTTTTGAAGGACTCATCTTCCAAGACAACTCATTTGGCAAAGATGTCATATCCGAACTGGCCTATACCACAACGGTCTTGGTCTGCATTGAACAGATGCAACAATGAAAGAGCAATCCACATTGAATTGATCCTGACCGCGTCCCTTGAGCCGAAAGCAACATCTCGCAGCGTGACCCTTGGCTTCCTCCAAGTAGTCTTATCCTCTCTGTCGACGAGCAGCGAATGTGGAACCCCTTGTTGCTCCAACATCAGTAACCGGATCTCAGCTAATTGAGCATCGCCGCTTTAGCAACCACACTGGGCCCACGGCAGGACTGCCATGACATCGGTCCGCCACAAGCCTGTAGCCCTCCCTAGGGCTGGGTGACGGAATGTGGATGGAAGGACAGCTTCAGATGTAGCAGAATTGGATCCAAGCCCGAAAGCCCCTGTGCCAATCGTGGCCATCCAGGCCGGATAGCATGGCAGAGGACCTGTTATCCATCTTATGCCACCACCGTAGAATCCGCGCCGCTTTTGACGAGGAAATTAGCGATGCTCTCGTGCTCATCCGTGAGGCACGTCATTAGCGCTGTTGCACCGTTCATGGACCCTCCCTCACTCCGGGCCTCTAGATCTGTGCCGGCTGCGGCGACAACCTTGGCCACCTCCAGCGACCCGGCGAGGACGGCGTTCGTGAGTATCATCTAACCGTCTCTATCGCGATGCTCCGCAAAATTGCCATGGTCGAGGAAGAGCCGGACGATCCCCGCCTTCCCCTTGCGTACTGGGCATTTCCTTTCCAACAGCAGCCGCACGATTGGCTCGCTGCCTCGATCAACTGCATGGTACAGGAGTGTTCTGTGCTCGATATCGCGCGTCGCAATGTTGAACCCTTTATCAACGAGGTATTCAACAGCATTCGCGGGCTGAATCTGCACGGCGACCGCCAGTGGCATCCTCCAGGTGCAGTCCACGGCGTGCACGCCGTCTGGGAGCCATCCAGCGAGCAATCGAACCGTCAATTCCTTCCCACTGTGCATTGCAAGGTGCAGCGCCGACTCGCCAGACATATTCCGCGAGCTGCGGGCATTGGCTCGGGACATGTGCGGGATGAGCACACGGATAACATCGTCGTCTCCATCCCCCCTGCAATCATGAGCGTTGTACTGCCCTCGCTGTCGGTCTCGCGCATTGCCGCAGACATGTCCTGGCCATCATCGCGCTCATGGCCATCCTTGGAACCCAGGGACCCCAACAAATATCCGCGCCGGCATTCAACAGAGCCCTCATAACCTCCCACACCAGTGGGAGTATCTCTGAGCCTCTAGATACTAGAATATAGCGGCGTTGCACCAGCGCCACCTCTGCCTATCTCTCAAAGTCCTGGGTAGCTGGCGACGTCAAGGAGGATCTCGACTGGGAAGCAGAAACGGCCATCACAAGACATTGTTGGGATTCTGCCTGGATCAAGACTCAGCCAAGCAGACACCATTACCTATATCCTCTGCCTAACAGACCGTCTCCAAGTACCAACGAGACAGAGCTGTTACTTCATTTGAACTTTAATCGCTACTGATTGGCTCAGTTGGTTGCACGACGGGCAGTGCTTGCAAGCCGTTGGCGCTGCAGAGAGAGTGAGGGTGCCTCGCAAGGCCTGAGTTCTTTCAATTTTCTCAGCCTTTAGCTCGGAGTATCTGCGGTGATTGCCGTCGCTGGAAACAATGCCTCTCTCCTCCATGGAAACTTGGATTTTTCCCTCTTCAAATGCCAGGTTCCGGCCAAGCTCATCCCAGTTGGGGAGCGACTTTCGACGCACAAGCGGGAAACTGCAGAGAGGGCTCCTTTCATGCTCTCCCTGGGCGACTTGCCATTTTCTTGGAGGCCATTCTTCCCAGTGCCCCGTCGCGCCCATATGATAGTACTCGCGCGAGCCTTGGGTGTCCCACGGGATCGAAAGGTCGCTAAGGAAAGGAGAATAGCAAGGAGCGGATGGCGTCTGTAATCGATAGAGGGTCGAGCCAAGTAGGTCTATTACCAATCAGGAAAGGGGCAGGCGTGGTGGTGTCTTTTGCCTTGACTAGAAATATCAGTCTGCCTCCAATCGTCGCCTGCGTATTTGGATGGACAGAAACACGTGGCCAGTGCGATATCACTTCAGATGGAGTGTCCAGCGACCTATCTTCTTCGTGACTAGGCGCGTGGTTCGGGTTTGCGAGAGAAGACAGTCGTAATTCCCAGGGTCCATGAGAGAGGATGGAGTGAAACATCAAGAAAATGCATATTATGAACAGGGAGAAACTGTTTATACTGAGGTTTCATGGTAGGCGGCTATCATCAAAAGTATCTATAAAATATCGCTCTTGCTTTGAAAGAATGATTGACTTGGCCGCAAGGATTATCACAGACTGACTGACAACTTCCTGCTCAGCAGACGGTGAGCTATATGCTCATTCTGTCCTCGATCATGCTTCGGAGCTTCAAGGCGGACTCCTTAGGGGTTCTCTCGAGTGTCTCGTAGTCGGTGAAGGTCACCCCAAATCTATAGCTGTACCCCAGACCCCATTCTAGACACGTGGTTAGCTACGGTTAAAGGTGGAATGTGGAGGAAAACTGGCAGTTAACCCGAGGGAACTTACCTAGATTATCCATCAAGGACCACGCAAAGTACCCAGCCACCTCGACGCCATCCTGAATCGCGCCAACAATGGCATCCAAGTGGGTGGCAAAGTATCGCTGGCGGTACTCGTCCTTGACAGACTCCTCCTTGCTCATCTTCTCTTCGCCGGGACAGGGGCAGCCGGTCTCTGTGATACATATGGGCTTCCCATATCTCTTGTAGATCCGTACGAGATGTTTTCGAAAACGGTCAGGGGCAGGGCGCAACCACCAGATCCCGCTGGGCTCACCAATTGGCACGCCGGCGTTATTCTGTGCGAGCTCATCCACATTGCCCTTGTAGTCTATGTCCTCGGCTGGGGTAGAGCGGTGACGGGCAAATTGAGCAGTATAGTAGTTCATGCCGTAGAAATCAAGTTGGGCATCGCGAAGCAGGGCCAGTTCAGCGTCTGTAAACGCAGGAAGCCGGTCTCCAAGTTGCGCACGCATTGGTGCGGGATAGTCCTGGGCAAGCCTTGAGGGGAAGAGGAGTGGGATATCAGCAAGTATGCACATACAGGAAAACCGACACCACCAAGGTGCGACTCACATCATCGGGTTGGCGAACCAGCCAAACTGAAACTCCATTCGTCTCTCAGCCGCCTCGTGGTCGCGAGGGTCCTCGGGATCCCACGGCTCGAAATAATCGCCGCTGAGCGAAACGCCAATACTGCCTCCCTGCGTGGGTTTGAACTCTTTGTTGTACACGCTGGCTGCGCGGGCATGCGACATGATGAGGGCTTTTGCAACGATCCAGGGCTCGCGTGTTGAGTCGCCCTCTGCACATAGCTTGTTGGTGCTGCTCCGTCCCGGGGCGTCGATGCCGATTGAATACCCCTGTAGCTGTGTCAGCCCCTCGGTTGCCTTGAGGGTAATGGAAAGTTGAACAGGAGAGGGGAGGAGAGGAGGCTCGCTACTCACATGGATGGAAACGATCCAGGGCTCGTTCAGCGTGATCCAATTCTTGGTGCGATCACCAAATCTTTCAAAGCACACCCTAGCATAGCGCTCAAAGTCTTTCTGGACTTCCTCGACGTTCAACCAGCCGCCGTATCGGTCATGCAGCGCCTGGGGCAGGTCCCAGTGGTATAATGTAATCCATGGTTGGATACCCCTGTCAAGGAGCCCATTGATAAGTGAGTTGTAGAATGCAATTCCCTCCTCGTTGACAGCATCATGACGGCCACCTAGTGGGATAATACGCGACCAAGCAATGGAGAAGCGATAGGCCCTTGCGCCATACTTGGCAAGAAGATCGAGATCTTCCTCTAGTTTGTGATAATGATCACAGGCAACGTCGCCATTAACTCCGTTAGTACGGGAGGGCTCCAGGTGCATGAATTTGTCCCAAATGCAAGGACCGCGACCACCTTCATCAACACCACCTTCGATCTGGTAGGCAGCGGTAGCGAAACCCCAGACGAAACTCGAGGGAAGTCCCTTGGGCGCGTCTTGCTCGGAGGATACCATGTTGATGATGGCAGATATATCGGATACTGCTGGTATAGACGGCCACGACTGAACAGAGAGGAGCATACTATTTCCTTCTTCAGGGGGTCCATGGTCTTTATCCCCAACGAATGTTATGGCCCTTCGGACAAACCGTCCTCGGAGAAAAGAGAGACTGACAGGGTCGGCAATTGTCCCCACAGAACCCCAACCCTCTGAATCATCCGCCTTTATCCTGACCTCCAATGGGACAGCACAGCCTAGAGCCGCCATTCCACGTTCAGTCTAGTCCAGGTCCCTCGACCGGGATGCTCCCGGCATGCGGGGTAACAAGTCTGGTCATTTAGCCGACAGTGCTCTACTTCAACCACTATTTCCCCGACCCTACAGTCTCTGCTCTCAAATTCCACCGACACATTCCGACCCGATGGCTTCGCGAGGGACCACCCAGGCCTGTGAGTTATGCCGTCGCCGCAAAGTCAAGGTGAGTCTTCCTCAATAAAATCTTGGCCCACTTGTCTCATTTCTATTCTGTTTGGCATCTCCCCTTGCTGACCGGAGAATCTCCAAGTGTGACGGCCTACCGACTTGCACCAACTGTCACCTCGCCGAGGCGCTCTGCCATTACCCACCCCCGAAGAAACGGGGTCCCAAGACTGCCCAATGCCAGGACATTGCCCCAACAGAGCCTCTGAACTCACCATCTTGGGCGACCGAGGGCTCTGGAAGAGCCCAAGGCGCGGTCCCCTCGACTGGAAGGAATTCATACAGTCCGGCATCCTATAGCATGAGGACAGACTCCCTGCTTGCATCTCTGGAAATACAAATAGAAAGTGCTGTCCGGGTCCATCTAGACCTCCTGGCGGGGTTGCATGCTGTGGCTCCCTCTGAGACACCGGTATCGATTGCCAATCACTGTATCCTGCTGTACACCCAGTACGTGTTTGGGACTGTCCCTATGTGCCACGAGGCAACCCTCCGAGCGACCGCTCAACGGTGTTTCGTCTTGCCCTCGACCATCGATGACTTGGCGGAAAATCAGACCTGGATCTTTCAATGTCTTGCAGCTGGGAACGGGAACGGGAACAGCGATACGAAGCACATCAAGGCACTCCGAAACCTCACTCTCCTCACGGCCCTATGCGCGGCTGTAGCCTACGTGGTCCCCGAGTCCCTTCTTCCCAACAAGCATCTGACGGCCGCTCTATTTCTCCAAGCAGCACGCAATATGCTAAGTGTCTACGAGGACTACGACCTCGAGCACCCAGACTCCTCATCGCTCACCATCCGTATGTTCCTCTCGTCAGCCATACAGATCGCCACAGGGAGCCGCGGCATAGCATTCCATATCTTGAATGAAGCCTGTCTGATCGCGATGAGAATGCACCTCTATGATGAGAGCGCAGTCCAAGAGCAGGACCCTGTCGAGCAGACCATCCTCCGAAATGCATTTTGGCAGCTATATGTCTGCGACAAAACCGCGTTGGTTGTCAAGGGCCGCCCCGTAACAATTCATGAACCGTTGTTTGAGAGTGAACTCACTCTCCAGATCCGTTCGCAACGGCCCGTGTCACTTTTCGACCACGGCCACGGACACAGTCACAACACGGACAATCATATCAACAACGCCGGTGTATTGGAAGACTGCCTCTTGGACGGATTCCACGTCATCCGCCGCCTGTGGACAATGGCTGCCCGGGTGATCCAAGCCGTCGAGTCGACCCGGGAGAGGTCCTGGGACGCACATCCTCATCCCAAGGACTCCAGCCATAGGGCCGCGCAGCTATCCGAGGCATACTTTGAGATGGTCACCTTGACACATGACCCGCCTCTCTGGACTGCCCACTACAACTCGGCCCGGGATTCGCATTCACCCGCCGATTCTGGCCCAGGCGTGTGGGACAAGGATCTGGCTGACATCCTGCAGCGGCAGCGCACCAGCTACCTGATTACTCTGCACAGCATCAAGGTCTTTGTTCTGAGCGCTGTGATTGAAAGCAACATGACCGAGATCATAGGTCTCAGCACGGAGCCCCTGGCGCTTGCCATGAGACAGGTCGAACAGGCACAAGACTTTTTGAATGTCCTGGAGAGTGTGCCGTTTCTCCATCTCCAGGCGGAGGGAGAGCAGTGCGTAAGTTTACTCCCACCCGAGGCAGAAGTACAGGCGCTTACACATTATCCGCTGGGAATAGGTTGAGAAGATTAGACGAGTCGGCACCTTGCTGCTCAGACTAGAAAGTAGCTCAGATAATAGCATGGTTAGATTCAGGGCGAATCAGTGCGCCATGCGCTTGGTTGACTTGCTGGCCCGTCTGGATTCCAAGGCATCAGACCTTCTCGGGGGGTAAAAGCAGGTGTTTCTAGCTACAGAGAAGGAGAAGAGCGAAGAGAGACATAAATTACACACCCTCCACTTGGAAATTCGCGAACCGTACCTTGCGTGACTCGGCGCCGACGGCGTAGATGCCAATCACGGGGCCCACAAAGTCGTGCCCAGTCATGTCCAGACTATCCATCCTGGAGAGCTCCCGCTTCGCTTTCGTGTCAATCGAATACCAGAACGTGAATTCCAACTCGGTATAGTCAATTCCAAAGGTAATGTTCGCGGCTTGGCCGAGCGCACGCTCGCTGCGAGAGGTTCTCCGTTCGATCCCCCTGGCCTTGTTGACCATCTCCCAGACGATCTCCTGAGAGTCCATGTCTGGGTAAACACGGACGAACCGATACTCATCCTTGTAATAACAGAGCCCCGTCTTGAATGCTGAACGTGTTTTACCCAATTCGCCTAGTGACTCGAGGGTCGCCGACGCTGAGCCATCCAGCAACCTCTGCCGCTTCCCAGTAAAAGTCACAGGCTCGTCGGATTGGTCTAGGTCCGCTTTGCTCGATGTCAAACTGACAGTATTTCCGTCGTATTGGTAGTTTTCCTCGACAGGATCGCGGATGCGCAGGTAGGCGACATGTGGGCGGTCCAGCCTTCTCTTGACAGGCCATTCGAATGGTAAACCCTGCTTCTTGGTGGTGGCGAGGGGCAGTGGCAGTGGCACATCAAGCCGCACGGGGTCGATTACGGGGAATTCCCCCTCGGGCCATGTTGCTGTGGTAAGGACTGATTCGCGGCCCATGATAAAACGGCCATTGTTCTTTCTAACCCCCAAGCACACAAAGTACCATTCACCAGTATTAGCCTCTTGGAAAAGGTCCCCGTGGCTCGTGTATTGGATGTAACCGGTAGGGTCTGCCTTGAGGAGCACGGGGTTCGCCGGGTTCACCTCGTAGGGACCCCAGATATCTCGCGACCGGGCCATGATGCTATGATGATCGGCAAAGCAGCCACCTTCGGCGATTAGAAGGTAGTACCACCCGTCCTTCTTGTACATGTGCGGACCCTCGGGGAAGACCTTTGTGATCCCCTCCCAGAGCAGCTTCTCCTCGGATAGCTTGGCCCCAGTCTGGAGATCAATCTGGAATTGCATAATCCGGCTCTCAGGGCCAGGACCCGCGGCACCAAGAACATAAACCTGCCCGTCATCATCCCAGAACAGGCTGGTGTCGATTCCATTAAAGTCATAAAAGACCGGGTTGCTCCACTCATCCGCCCAGATATCTGTAGTCGACAGGATGAAGTTTTGATACTCGCGATCGTTGGGTAGGAAGGGTGGTCTGTGGAAAACATTAGTGCAGACGATATAAAATGTCCCCTTGTGGTATCTGATCGAGGGAGCCATCAGGCCACCCTGGGCCGCTATTCTCTCATCCGGAGCCTCGGGGCCGACTAGTTTGGTCATGGACTGTTGTAGAGTCATCCGTCGAGGCCCGTCAAGTGCATTTCCTGGTGGAGCAGGTGAGTGGGGGATCGATTATAAGGGCTGAGATTGGAGTGCCACATACCAATATGCTTCCATTCCCTCAAGTCCTGGGAGGCGTAGACTGGCAATCCGGGGTACATGTGGAACGTCGAATTAACAAGAAAGTAGGTGCCGTCCACATAAACAAGAGAAGGATCGGGGGAAAACCCGGGGATAACCGGGTTGACGCGAACTCGCTCCATTGTACAATGCTGTATGTTTCAGATGGAGGCAGGGGAGGGCCGGAATCGGGTTTTCAGACATCTTAACATGCTGCCAACCTCTTTTGTACCACAGCCTCCATGAATGAGCCTCTACAAGGCAAGGTTGGAGGGGGGTTGCCAGGCCTCTCTCTTCGCCCTCGTCCATGCTCATATGGACCTTGCGCAAGGATATTCCACCGATCTCCAAATGCCCCACAGTTTCACCGAACACGAGAGAAACCCCGGCATAGACTTTTGGGCGCTTGTAGGAGCATAGGCATAGGCATTTCTGACTCTGGTCAAGATTTCTTCTGACATGAATCATGATCCGAAAGCTATTTCCACATCGGAAATCTCAATCAATATCCAAGAGATTCGCCGGTTAGCAGTACTGTCTAAACATGAAAAAGCTTGGGGTTTCTTGAAAATGGCCCCACCACTCAGTTGGAGAAGTCACTAGCCCAAGCCATGGCTGCGGAGGTGGCGGGACGGCCAACTGCTTCCGCCACGAGGCAATGTTGTAACATCATACGAATACGAGGATATACTACGTACGAATGCGATCAGCGAGTATGTAAGCAGGTACCTGCGAGAACCGATCTTCCTCTCGGAACATGCGGTGCTTTTGCCATTCCTCCCGATCCTCCGCATTTAGGCTAAAACACCCAGGTGCTGTTGGTATGATCCAGGTGCATTGAAGTGTAAGAATGCCCCCGGCGTCTGGTCCTGAGAGGAGACGGCGTTTTGCGGGGCGTGGATCCCCACCACTTCCAGCCAGGAGAGCATCATCAGGTCAATAGCTGTTGAAATCTCGGTTGTCGAGTAACTCCCGGCCATGTCACCTGTTGTGAAAGAGCCTCAGCATGGTGGGTAACCGTTGCACATGGCCAGGCCAGTGGAGGTGATGCCAGGAGGTAGTGACACTCGGTGAAACTCGGCCAAATTCGGCCCTTCTCAACCTCAATTCGGGCCGTAACCCAGTGGCCTGATTGAATGTTCTAGCCAACGTCAGGCGGTGAATTCTGCCAAACGTGAAGACTTTTAGTCCCTGAGTCTCGATGTCTTTCCCACATGTAGAACTCAGTTACTTGCCCTAAAGAGGGTTGGTGCTGGAACCAAAAACCCCGCCTAGTGACACATTCCCCATGGGCGACGTTTGGAGTATAGAGACCAATCATACGCGTGTAAAAGAAGGTGGGGAGACTATCTGGGCTTTCAGTTGAGGCCAGACTTGTATATATATCGCCATCTCCATCTTGCAGACTGACAGCTCCTGACCAGGTCAACAGTATCCTTATCATTCTCTTCCCCATGACAAAGTAACATCTCCACTGATTTGCCATGGAACCTGCCAGCGAGGATAGCGAGTTGCGGATTCAAAAACTCTGTACAAAGGAGTCATGGTGGCGCGTCCCACATCTTGTGAAATTGAACCTGATCCTCTTGGTTCCATTTGTCTCGAGCTATGTTGGTGGCTTTGACGGTAGCATGCTTAACGGTGTCCAGACGGTCCAGCAATGGAAAGAAGGTTGGTACTTATAAACGTCGTCCGTTGTATCTAGCGCTGCGCAAGTTACCCTGGGTCCTTTTACAGATTTCGACCACCCTTCCAGCGGCATGCTTGGCCTTGTGGTGAATATGCAAACGATCAGCGGCGTTGTTACTCTCCCAATCGCTCCCTTCGTTGCAGATAAGCTTGGATGACGAATTTCAAGCTTTATTAATTCTATCATTATTATTGGTGCCGTAATCTTGCAGGGATCTGCCCAGACCATGGGTACGTTTGTTGCTGGGAGGTTCTTCATTGGTCTAGGTGGAATGTTTGTCGCAACAGCCTCTCCTCCATTGCTTGGAGAGCTGGCGTATCCAACATATTAACCTATCCTTACCGCTGTCTACAATACTACATGGGTGAGTAGCCGAATCCATACCATTCATTTCTGGATTTATTAACTAACATTATGGCTGCATAGTATGTTGGATCTATTATCACTGGCTTAGTCCACATATGGCACTTTTAACATGTCAAACTCCTGGAGCTGGAAGATCCTCTCCCTAGTACAGGGCGTGGTCTCCACCTTCTAGGTTATCTTTATCTTCTTCGTCCCAGAGAGCCCTATATGGCTTATCGCCACTGATTAGATAGGAGATGCCATCAAGATTCTAAGCAAATTCCACTATAATACTAAAGAGCCAACTACGCTTGTCCTGCGCTAAGTTGCTGAGATTGTCAGCGCCATGAAAATTAAGCAGTTGTTGAGTTTGGTGTCTTATCTTTAGTTCTTTAAAATAAGTATCGTCCTTTCCAGATTCATGCTTTAAATGTCTAAGAAAGTTCTGGTTCATGTTTTACTCCTAGAGGGAAACCAGCATTGCCTGTTTATTGTTACGGCCCTGGGCTTTATTATCCAGTAGTGCTCCCCTACATACTCCGCGCCAAGGGTCTCAGCATCTTTAACCTAGCCTAGATCTGCAGTGGGTGGGGGGAATGAGGCGATTTTTTCTTGGGCACGTATGGGAAGGTTGGCCAGCAACGACATGGAAGCTGTGGGATGGATTGAACTTTGCGAACTATTTCAAAGCAAGATCAACCCGAGTCTGGAAACGACGCTTTCTAGTTGAGAGAATATTTACCATGGGCCTGGTCCGTCTTGTGTGCTCTCAAACTGTCCTGCCGCAGCTCCTGCTTGCAAGAGCCACCACGAGGACGGCATCTTGTTTTTTTATTTTTTTTTCCAGTCTGGTCCCTGGCCTTGACTCCTTTAATTAGTTACCGATGCCCATCTGGCAGGTAACCCATGGCTCGTTCCTGCTGCTTGTTATCAGGGACAGGTCTACTACTAACCGCATCTTTATAAGACCTGTCAAGTTCTGGCATATTTAGGTCTTCCTAGTCATACCAATCATACTATCCTATGTACTCTGCAAGCTAAGCGACTACACTCTTCATCTATCAACCTGGCATTGCCTCTGGCGGTGAGAACGCTGTGATTTCCGGTGCTGATCGTCCACTAAGGTTACATATTGCAGGGAGTCTAAATTGTGGGGCAAATCACTACTGCAAAATGGATGACGTTAGGCAACCTTGAACCACGTTTTCTCTTCCTCCTCGACCGCCTCAACCTTTTCCCTTGCGCAACCCGCCAGACACACCACTCTGCGACATCCCTTCCGCATGCTGGGTCTGGTAGGTCAGCGCTGCTCATCATCGGCGGCCACTGGGGAGGGGGAGCGCGTGCGGAAGCGACACCGCGCCCGGCACACCAAGTCTCGCCACGGCTGCTTCCCTTGCAAGCTTCGAAGGGTCAAGGTAGGCGATCTGCGATCTCAGAATTGTTCTGCTACTTGTCATGGCTAGCTCCTAATCACGCGCTATGTCTGTCCTGCAGTGCGACGAGGTGCGGCCAGCCTGCGGTGCCTGCTCGTCTCGTCGAGAGCCATGCGCCTTCCCCGACCGGTCGATATTTCCTGATCCAGCGGCCACAGCGAGAAAACCATCCGCAAGAGGGCGTCGAAACCGGTCACCCCAGTCGGAGCCACTGGTCGAGAATCAGTCACAGCCAAATAGGCTTCCGCAACCGCCAATTGACCATGTCTTGCCCATGGATGACCTGAGGCTCATCCAGTTCTATCATTTGCATACCGCCGCTCAGATGGCCTTTGATGCGAAGCGAAGGCGCGCTTGGGAGCGCATTATCCCGGCCCTGGCCGCGGAGCACGATTATCTTATGCATTTGCTCCTTGCTCTAGGCGGCGCACACAGGGTTGCGACACAAACAGAGTTGAACCATGACACACAGCGATCGGGATCGGACACGGTTGGTCTACGAGGCATTCTGGAGCATTATCAATGCGGGTTACAGGGATTCAGGGAGGAGGTGTCCCAAATCAGCCAATTCAACTGCGAAGCCATTTGTGCTGGGTCTCTGCTACTGGTCGCGTTCGCCTACGCGTCGTTTCATCTCAGCGGATTGAACACGCAGGGTGTGAATGAGGAGTTACTCTTGGATCTTGCAAGTATGAGCTTAGGCGACAATGAGCTCCACCTTCGCTGGCTGCACTTGATAAGAGGGATTTCGTCAGTTGTACTCGACCAGTGGGCAACCCTCAAGGCGAGTCGTCTGCGGCCCTTGCTGTTATTCTTCCACGGCGATGAATATTGGAATGATGTTCCATTTGAGCTCTCTCTAACACGGCTCAGTCGTTGTTCGCCACGTCTGCGGGTATTTGCTGCAGGCTCAAGTCACGCAATTGCGGAGCTGCACGCGGTTTGGGCTGCCATTCGACCCCCGAGTCTCGATATCTCCAGTAATGTTGAATCTCCTTCTTCCCTCGCTTCCTCGACGACAATAGATGGACCGTATAACGAACAGGTGAGGGCCATCGGCGTCTTGGAAATGATCTACTCACGGATCAATGGCGCCTTGCAATGCTCCACTGGAGAGCAAGGCCACCCGAGCGATCTCGATGTCCAAAATAATCTTGAAGAGGCCGCGGTGCTGTCCTGGCCTATCCTGCTCACCAGTGACTTCATCGCCTGCTTGGAGATGGCAAATCAAACAGACCCCGTCTGGCGACATTCGTTGATCATCCTTGCACACTTTTATATTATCAACACCTTGGTGGACCGCTGGTATCTGAAGGGGATGTTTGAACGCGAGATATTCAAGATGTCTGATCTTATCGGCGTCACAAGCGACCCTCAGTTGGCTTCGCTCATGAGATGGCCCATGGCAGTTATCACCTCTTGACTCTGGGGCTAGACACCACTCCTGTCGAGGACTACACGAAACAACAGACGAAAGATAGTCCACACACGATCCATCTGTGGCCACTCATAGCCCAGTCCGCGCCCTGCATTCGGCAGAGAGCCCATTCTGGCCGAAGAAATTCATCTCGTTGCTACTGCGATTTGGCGGCGCCTAATGGGCGCTGCTCATCGAAGGCCTCCGCCGTGGGCTGATCTGTGGGTCGTCCATACATGCCCGCCCTTCAGCGATCCTAAGCAAGGATACCTGCATGTTCGGGGACACTGTACCCAGGGAAAGCAAGATTTATAAGAGGTGCTTGGTAGATATTGCTAATTATACATGCAACAAGCTGGATGGTCCAGGGCTGAGACACCCATTGATTCAGCACCGCCGGGGTGGGGCTGGCAATGACCCGCTCGTGTTCGTATCTGCTCGCTCTCCTTTTCTAGCCCACACAAGTAATGTGATATAAAACCATAGTTCCAGCGAGCTTGTTCTGCCTGCATATCATACACCTCACCTTCCAACATTCTTGCCAGCTGTGGCTGTCCGCTCTTTTGTCGTTTCCCATCGAGCTTTCTCCTGCTACTCAGCTAATTCCTTCCTGCAACACTATTTCATCCCGACCTTCTATATTTGAATACCTACAACATGTCGAACGCAACAGATCCCAACACCGTCTCGTTCGAGTTCTACCACTACCACCCGAACATGGGCGGGGCCGTTCTTTTCATCTTCCTGTTCATAGCCACCACTGGTTACCACGCCTTCCAAATGTTCCGCACCCGCACGTGGTTTCTGACCTCGTTTGTCGTGGGAGGTGTCTGTCAGTCAGTCCTCCCTGCCAGCATCGATAGTATACTGACCTGTATGAGCACCCAGTTGAGGTGATTGGATATGTCGGACGAGCCATTTCAAGCAAGCAAAGCCCGGACTGGACCCTTGTGCCATACATGATACAAACGCTTTTCCTACTCCTTGCGCCTGCCCTCCTCGCTGCATCCATTTACATGCTCCTCGGGCGAATCATCCTGGCCCTCAAAGCCGAGTCGCACGCGCTGCTTCAGAAAAAGTGGTTGACCAAGCTCTTTGTCACGGGCGATGTCCTTTCTTTCCTATTGCAGGGTGCCGGTATGTTCGGCCGCCAGGCGGGTTCCTGGTATTCCTCCCCTTGACCACTACCCATGTAGCTGACCCTTGGATTCATGGCAGGTGGCGGCATCCAGAGCAGCGGGAACATGGACAGCTTCAAGACCGGCGAGCGGATCATCGTGGTCGGCCTGTTCATTCAAATCTTCTTCTTTGGGTTCTTCATCGTCGTCGCGACGCACTTTTACTGGAAACTCAAGCGCTACCCAATCCCGCGCGCCAGCTCGCCCGACATCCCCTGGCGCAAACATCTCCATGTCCTCTATACGGCCAGCTTCCTGATCATGGTGCGCTCGGTCTTCCGGCTGGCCGAGTACCTGCAGGGGAATGACGGGTATCTTCTGCACCACGAGATATACTTGTACATTTTCGATGCGCTGCTCGTCTTTGTTACCATGCTGCTTCTGAATGTGGTGCATCCTGCTGAGATTGCACGGTGTTTGGACTTGATTCCGGGGGATGGGGATATGCCTCTTTATGCGCATAGGCGGTATACTGCTGTTTAAATAGAAATCTGGCCAGCCATATTCATACCATCCTTCTTGATTTCATGTGTTCTATGTTTGTTTGGGGGTTTTGTTCCCTAATGCATGCATGCATAGCCTTGCTCTAGCACCCGATAGGTGTATCTCATCCCAGCCCAGTCAACATGACTTGTTGATCGCAGGCCGGTAGACGCCTATTCAGGCCATGGCACCTCAAAGACGGACGCGAGAGAGCCCCAACCACAATACCTAGAACTCATTAAAGGGATTTATTCCGGGGTTGTCGGGACAGGGCTATGCAGTGCCTTTTTTTTCTTTCATGTCGCTTGCAAAGAGCCCATACCATGGCCGTTTGAGTAAAAGATCTCGATGGATCCGCTAGACTGCAGCGTAGCACTTGCGCCTTGCTCTGATACCATTTTGATCTCTATAGCGCTCGCTCGTCTAGCGGCCTATTCGCTCAGGGGAATAACCACGGCCATGGCTCATTTGCGCCGAATCTCGTCGGCGTGTCAGGTATAAGTTCGGGTTTCTTGAGCCCTGTACTGCACTGGGTAGTCGCTGGTTGAATCGTATCGTAACCGATATGGCCGCGGTCGTCACCTAAAAATAGACGTTTATCGCATACCAGTGGCTAGTGAAGCGGTATGAAGCAATTCCTGAGGCGAAAATGGACGCAAGCTAGCAATTAGAAAACAAGCAAGCCTCCATCTATATGGAGGCTCTGGATCTTGGTGAAACCTGAAATAGCTCTCATTAACTTGGCGTTGCTACCTAAGCCAAAGAAGAAGAAGAAGAAGAAGAAGAAGAAGAATGGTATCCACAAGTCAAAGGGGATTGTATTGGCGAAATCAAACATGATCTCCCTTTCCACAGGAACCCAAGGACCACGAGGGCCACTCGCTGACTACCTTGGTGTGGCTTGGGGGATTGCGGTAGACCCCGCTTTGCAGACTGTACGAACACGAAGGCTCCACCTGGAGGCTGGAGATTGATTGGACATGGTCAAAGGGCAGAAGAAACTTGAGCGGCATCTATCCATGGTTCAAGCCGAGTGATAGATGTGGCCAATGAATCGATGCGAAGCTTCATCCATACGAGTACGAGTGGAGCTTTAGATAAGATCAGCCAATTACACATTTATTCTGCTTCTAGAACAAGATCGGGCCCGGCCAAGGCGGCAGGCTGGCCAATGAAAGAATCATCACCAATGCTTGGAAGAAGGGTTCCCCACCCGGAGTCGAGCCACTTTATACGAACACGAGTGGGGTCGGAGAGGACTTTTTTAGGCTCCATATGAATCTTTGCCGCAGCTGAAAGTATATAGCTCGACTTAGCACAAGGGGGAACTCCCATTGAAATTTTTCAACCCTCAACACTCACAATGGCTCTCTGGACTCGACAAACAGCAGACGGTAGCACTGACTACCAAAATGCCGTCTGGGCATACTATCGTTACTACCCCTCCGAGGCAGCAGCCATCCTCTTCACCATCCTGTTCGCCATCACCACCTTTGTCCACCTCTATCAGCTCTTCCGCCATCGGACCTGGTTCTTTATCCCATTCGTCATTGGAGGATTCTGTACGTCTACCTATACCTCTTTTTTTTTTTTTTTTTTTTTCTTTGTTTCGCAATACTGACACCACATGTAGTCGAATGGGTCGGATACATTGGCCGGATCTTGTCCAGCCACGAAAGCCCCAACTGGTCAATGGGGCCCTATATCCAACAAACCCTGCTCCTCCTCCTGGCTCCGGCGCTCTTCGCGGCCTCCATATACATGATGCTCGGACGGATAGTGGTCCTACTAGATGCCGAGCACCTGTGCATCTTCAAGAAGAAGTGGCTCACAAAGTTCTTTGTCGCTGGCGACATACTGTCGTTTACTGTCCAGGCTGCCGGTAAGTGCATGATATAAACATCTGATCTCCTCCTCCGTGGAACAACATACCTAACCCATGATAATCTAGGCGGCGGCATCATGGCCAGCGGGACCCTCTCAGCCGTGCACACCGGCGAAAACGTCGTGATAGCCGGCCTCGTTATCCAGATCCTCTTCTTCGGCTTCTTCATCATCACCTGCGCAATCTTCAACCGGCGCGCGGACAAGACTCCCACGCCGCGAGCGCTGGAACTAGCGAGCCTCTGGCGCAAACATATCCGCGTCCTCTACGCTGCAAATATCCTCATCATGATCCGGTCTGTCTTCCGGCTGATCGAGTATGCCATGGGGAATGATGGCTACCTGCTGCGCCGCGAGGCGTTTCTCTACGTGTTTGATGGACTCCTCATGCTGGTGGCGATGGTCTTGTTTAATGTTGTGCATCCCAGCGGGGCGATACAGCGTGGGAGGAAGGATATGGAGATGAGTCCCAGTGTTTAGTATGTTTTTTGATTCTGGTGCTGTTTGGTTGGACCAGGGGCTATTGTTACTTGTTATATTTTGTGCTGGTTTCTTTCTTTCTTTCCTCTTTTTTGCCTTTAGCAAATATAGAAACAGTGAGCTTGGATAGACCATATGTCTACTTTATTCCTTTCGATCTCCAGATCTACGCCATATCTCATCCTTAATAGGCATCACATATTATGGACGGTTCCGATACTGTCCGGCCTGTTTCGAGATAGGCTCAATTGCTACTCTCTTCCTCCCTGCATAAATGCCACTCGGGAACACGGCCAGCTGAGCAATTGGGGGAAAGTCCAGCCCATACTAGATAGGCTGTAGTTGCATGACGGCTGTGGCCGACGGGAAGACGTGGATAAATCCTGAAAAACTCACTTATGACAATAACCAGACGGTTTTCTCCTCAGTAGAAGTAAAAGAATCAAACATTAGAGTTTGGTCATCTGGACAGATGGCGAACCCGCCCTAAATCTGATCCAGCTGGCCGTATCAAAGCAGTTGAGTGATCTTCAATCCATCCAAAATACGAACACGATGTCTATGTCAATGTCGATGTCGACCGTTCTCAACCAAACATTTTCCAACGCAAACGATTGATCAACATCGTATCTCACCTGCCAAGATGCTGCGTGTTGAGCCGTGCCTAAATGGCTATTACTCCGGTTGAATGAGGCGGGGATGCTATGCTGCCTCAGCGTGGAGAGTCATTTTTAATGTGGATACCGCTCAAAGTCCCGCTGGGACTCTGCAGCGTCGAGCCAACCACCATAGCGATCTTGCAGTGCCTGTGGGAGATCCCAATGATAGAGCGTTACCCAGGGGGTAATCTTCCGGGCCAAGAGACCGTCAATCAGGCGATTATAAAAGGCGATGCCTGCTTCGTTGACCGGGTCGTCTCGTCCGCCAAGAGGGACGATCCGTGACCATGACAATGAGAACCGGTATGCTCTCGCGCCGTATTTGACCAGGAGGTCGAGGTCCTCTTCGTAGCGGTGGTAGTGGTCGCAGGCGATGTCGCCGTTGTCCCCATTTGTTCGCGATGGTTCCAGGTGACTAAAGGTATCCCAGATGGATGGGCCCCGGCCGTCTTCCGCGGCTGCGCCCTCGATCTGGTAGGCAGCTGTTGCAAAGCCCCATTCAAAGTCGGTGGCAAGCATTCTTGGAGGAGGCGCCGGTGCTCGAGCTGAAGTAGTCTCACACACAGTAGTGAGGGGACTGTACGTACGCCTGCAGCAAGTTGGAGCGGTGGTGAAATTCTCACAGACATGGAATGGTACAGCGGTCCTCTTTTATCGTCTCCCTGGGCTATACACCTCAGGATGTGCTACCCCTCGATCCGACTGTGACGGGCATCACGGAATCGCGCATGCTGGGCGTCGCCTGTGGGTCTCCAGCTCGGGGGATTTGTGGGCCTTTACTCCAACATTTTTGGCCGACAATCTCCAGTCTATTTGTCCGATTGGCTGGTTGATTGAGATGCTGGTGCGCTTGGATTCAAACAGCATCTAACGTGCATGGGCAATAGTAAGTCGATTCTCAGCATCTAGTAAAGGCACCTGGATGGTGTCTGGCTGTCCCAATTCGGCGGGGATTGCCTCGGTCAGAAGATGTCAAATACTGTAATACGTCCATCCTCCTTCTACTCCTCTTAGCCATGGGACAAAGACTATAAGATCAAGAGCCATATGATACTATTAGCCTAACAAATCCTACATCCCAGACCAGAGGTAATCATCCGCCAGCTCAAAGCGTTGTCGCAGCACCTCATCCTCTGGATCCGCGCTCGTCGCAACCACAATCTCAAACGCCCCCTGCTCCGCCAGCCACTGTTCATGGTCCTGGCTCCAAAACGAGAGCGCATACTTGTCAAGCGTCACCGACACATCCACCGTCTCACCAACAGCCACGTAGACCTTCTGGTACCCCTTTAGCTCCTTGACCGGCCGCTGGACGGAGCTCTCGAGATCCGCGACGTAGACCTGGACGATCTCGGCGCCGTCGCGCGTCCCTGTGTTTTGGAGCGTGACGGACACGTCGAATGTTGGGCGTGCGGCGAGATCGACTGTCTGGGGCACCTTCAGGTCGCGGTATGCAAATGTCGTGTACGACAGGCCGTAGCCAAAGTAGAAGAGCGGCGGGGTCTTGAGCTTTTCGTAGTAGCGGTGGCCGATGAAGACGCCTTCGCCGTAGTGCAGCATCTTATCCTGCTTGCCAAACGACAAAAAGGCCGGTGTGTCCTCGAGACGCTTGGGGAATGTGACACTCAGCCTTCCGCTGGGGTTGATTTTGCCAAAGAGAACGTCCATGATTGCGTTGCCAGTCTCTTGCCCGCCGTACCAGGCGTGGACGAGGGTCTTGGCCGAGTCAACCCAGGGGAGGGTAATTGGGCACCCCGCCTGTGTGACAACAATCTAAATACTGGTAGTTAGCCTGTGATAGTCTCGGGGAAGACCCACTAGACGCGGTCTTCGGGCACCGCTGGAAACGTACAGTATTGGGATTGGCCCTGATCACAGCCTCGATGAGATTGTCAACCTGTGGGGCCAACGCGAGCGACTTTCGATCCATCGCCTCACTCTCCCAGTCACTGTTCAGCCCCGCAATGACAATCGGATAGTCCACCGTCCTAGCCAGTGCAGTCGCCTCGGCCAGCTTCGCGGCGGGGTCGAAATGCTCGCAGCAGCCGATGCGTAGCCCGCCTGAGCTCAGCGCACCAACACTAGGCGTGAGGCTCTCGTTCTGCAAGAGGACCATGATCTCGTAGCTTTGACCCTTTTGTGCGTCGAGGACCGTGGTGACCTCCATGCTATATTGGTCAAACATGGGCGTTTTGAGGGTCTTTTCCGGGTGGCTGCTGAACAAGTCAATCTTCTCCACCCCGTTTATGTATAACCGGCCCTTGCCGGCCACACACAAGCCAATCTGGATCGGCCTGGTGGCCTCTGCGGTATAGGTTGTCGTCACTCTTACCCAGTAACCCTCACTGATCCCGTCGGGGAGGTTATCGGCAAAGAACATTTGGGCCTGCGTGGTCGTCGTCGTCACCAGGGGCTTGATCTCTTTGGCCATGTCCGGCTCTTGCATAAAGTATTCGACACAGAATCCTTTCTGAGTGCTACCAGGGACAGTGATGCACGAGGAAAGGCATGGGGTGAACAGATGGCCTCAACGTGTAGCGTGAGTAACGTTTCTCTCGAGGGTTGTTGAGTATCATGGGATTACGTACCGTAGCAGCCGATGTTGGACGTGACATTTTCCGCACCGACGAGCTCGTTGAGTGCATCCAGGGGCTTACTGATGTAGTAGGGCATCAAATCCGACGAGCCACCTCCACTCACCGCGGGGTACAGAACCCCTGGTCCGATCAGCGCGTACTTTGTACCAGGACGTTTCGCGTCCAGAGGCAGAATACCATGCTCATTTTTGAGGAGAACGATTGATTCCGCAGCAACCTTTCGGCAGAGCTCTCTCTTCTCAGGGCTGTCGCCAGCGGTTGACTGGTCGACCTGCTGCTCAAGGGCAGGCTGCACCCTATTAAGGAGGTTCAGGTAGTTCCTCACGGCAGCGTTGAGAGTTGCCTGCTTCAGCTTCTTGGAGATTACCGCCCAAAACAGCAGCTGGCCTCTCCATCTCGTCGGGCCAGGCATCTCGAGGTCCAGACCCGCATCCAACGCCTCGGTGGTGCTGTAGGTGCCAAACCAGTCGCTCATAACCAGTCCATCCCAGCCCCAGTCCTCGCGGAGCACCTGGTTGATGAGCCACGGGTGCTCGGCTGTATGGATTCCGTTGATCTTGTGGTACGAGGTCATGATGGACCAGGGGTTGGCCTGCTTGGCCGCGATCTGGAACGGTAGTAGGTGCAGCTCTCTAAGGGTCCGCTCGGATGCCCAGATCGAGTCCTCCTGCGACATTGTTGACTGGTCGTGAGCCGCGTAGTGTTTGATCGCACAGGCGACGCTTTCGGACTGCACGCCGTTCACATAGTCTGAAGCAAGCGTACCGCTGAGCCAGGGGTCTTCACCAAAGGCTTCGAAGCCTCGTCCAATGAGCGGCGACCGCTGCAGGCACACGGTTGGAGCGAGCAGGACCTGACAGCCCTTCTCACGGGTCTCCCTGCCAAGCATTCTGCCGACGGAGAGCATAAGTTTTCTATCGAACGTGGCTCCCATGGCGGTGGCGGATGGAAGGAGCATCCCCGGCGGCTGTTGAGTACGGGTCTGTCAGCAGCAGCAGCAGCAGCAGGCATCGGTCAAAAGGCTTGATTTAAGAGGGCATACTCCATTGAAGAACGAGGTGCCTCGGGCACCGTGGGGTCCATCGGTAGTCTGTTGTGGGGGGGGCATGTTAGTATGTATTTGTCGATGGGTTGGTGGCAGCAGACACGTACTGTTATGGCGGGGATGTTCAGTCTCTCAATGGCATTCGTGCGCCATGTATCATGTCCGGACAGAAGCTCGATCTTCTCGTGAAGAGTCAGCTCAGCCAACACCTTGTCCACGTCTATAAGGCCCATAATGTTGCGTTGACGAGATAGTGGGAGATTGGCAAAGGGAGACGGTCGGGTTTTGATTGCGAGGGATCTCTTGTATGAATGCGGCATTTATCCTTGCAAGAGGAGCTTTATGATGTCCACAGTTTGTCCCTGCGGGGTCTTATCTATGGAATTTGCCCGACTCGCCTCCCCATCCTGTGATTGATTTGGTGTGCTCGGAGAAACCCCGCAATAGTGCCGAGCAGAGTTACACCCCCGATTTGGCTAAATTGTGGAGAAAAACACAGCGAGAGCTCACTAGGAAGGGACATCTATGAGAGGTTTTTCCCAGAGTCAGGCTTGGAGTTTAGGGTGAGAATAACAGGGTCTGGCGAGG
This sequence comes from Aspergillus pseudodeflectus, assembly GCF_044049435.1. Taxonomy (NCBI): domain Eukaryota; kingdom Fungi; phylum Ascomycota; class Eurotiomycetes; order Eurotiales; family Aspergillaceae; genus Aspergillus; species Aspergillus pseudodeflectus. Next base: position 164,152 of record NW_027263834.1, on the reverse strand, counting down.
AGAATTACTTGGTTTTATAGGCCCAGGTGCTTGCTGATCCTAAAGAAAGGGGCCGTAGTTTTATGGATGACACAGTATGCTACTTGTCCCCTGCTTGTGATTTGCCTGGTCGCTGGGCTTGTATGACTATCGATGTTATTGCATATATAGCACGTTTTCGGGGCCTACTACAGTTCGATATCAAACTCCACGCCAGTCGTTGATTCTTCGTTACTCTGATGGGTTTTAGATGTACAATATATACGCCTCGGTTGAATAGCATATCTGTATACTGCACACCGCCTAATCATACTCCAGTAAAGAGTTGGCTAGAGAAGCCCTACGTCTTGCGGCACGGGATTTTCGGATTGCGAGCTAGACGACGCTGCACATATCGCGTTCAATGCTTGGAGGCCCCAAAATAAAGTAAGCGGGTAACTTGCAGTATTCACAAGGCATATCAGGGCCTCGGTACAGGTGCTGCAATGGCTTCCTGGTCGAACAATGGATGGGATTCTGCTCCTCATCGGTCCGCAGTGGCTTAGTGGAGTCCGGCATGGACTCGGGCTCTCCATTCTTTTCTGCAATGTGTCAAGTTATGTGGAGTCGCTCGGTATGATCAAAAGTGTATAGTTAGGTCACAGGGTTCGTACGACAATAGGATTAGTATGCAAGGATGATGACAATCTAAGTGCAGAATTCCCACCACAACCATAATGGTTGATAAGCGAATGTGCCATGGGTTTGGACCAAGTAAATGTGTATATACATATATACATATATGTTATCCCTTAGCTTGCATGGATAGTAGTAGGCTTCACGTCTCAAGGCTCCCCTAGAGACTACTAGGTCTGGTCTTGTGCTTATCCAGGCTGTGGCCAGTCAATGGACTATGAAAGTCGAGTGTTGAACATGCGATTCAAGATCACCCCTCTTGATGCTCAGATCTCAACCAACGGTGGCACCGTTACCTCGAGTGATACTTGTGTTGAGCTCTGTCTAATTTTCTGGATAGCAGTCTTTTTCTTCCCATCCTGGACTTTGACGTACTCCATGCACCAAGCCGTCCAAACGCGAACGTGACGCGACTCTTGTATAGTATACAGGCGCAGGCTTAAGGCTCCGTGGATGTTAAACCGACCCCGATACATGCGTTCCTTAATATCGGGAGGAATTGAGAAGTGCACTTTTTCTCGTCGCGGCTGGTTCTCTGGCCATGCCTGGGCTGGATATATGGTCTTGGTTTCACCTGCAAACGTGACGCGAATATATGGCCGACTCCGTTGTTCTATATCCCTGAGGTCGGTCAACCGGATTGTCAAGATCGACTGTACGATGCCCAACGATAGCTGCCTCCTACAGATAGAATCATCTTCGATTGCGGGTATTCGGTCTAGATAACCTTTTTCTAGGGCAAGCTGAACTGGCGTGAGGCTTCGAAGTGTTTGAAGGCGCTTAGATGCCCCATTCCTGAGAAGAAGACGATACACCGCAGAATCTGATTTCTCGCTTTCGGCTGCAAGATGAAGAGAGCTTTTCCCCTCCCTGTCGGTCAACCTCGGATCCGCCCCTAGGCGTAACAGCTTCCTACTAATCTCGAGGTGGCCGTTTTGCACAGCAATATGCAGAGGGGTTCGCCCAGAGAAGTCCAGGGCGTTGAGTAGCTCCAGGCCTTGTCCGGTGTTGAAAGGCACATTCTCACAAAAGCAGTCCAAAACCTCATTGGAGCCCCCCTTCGCGATGTGATGAAGTGATGATCCGTATAGTCGGTCAGGTTGAGTTGGAAGAGCGCCTGCCTTCAAAAGTAGGCCGGTGACCTTTGCATGTTTGCTGATCACTGCGGCAATAAGGGGAAATGTATGTTCACCCCCCCCTCACATTTGGGTTGACGCCGGAAGATAGCAGAGCCTCAATCCAAGTAACTAGTCCTTGATCAGCGGCGAAATAGAGCAGGGTAGTATCCATCGCAAACGTGTCCGCAAGGCAAAGCCAGCGCTGCCAACAGTTTGCAGATCGAAAACGACGGAGAATCCGGTCAGGACTAGCACCGTATGTGTCCGCTTTTTTTGCATGCATGGGGAATGCATTGAGGGCGTGCATAAGAAAGTCAGGAAAGTCTTGCAAAGTCTGCGACACGTGGTCTTCGGAACGAAGACTTTCAATTTCGCTGGCGGCCCGCTCTAAATCGCTGAAAGTAACAGGCGACATAGGATCCTCCAAGTACTGTCGCAACGCGAAAGGCATCCCTGGCGGGGAGCCACATCTGCCTCATCTCGCTTACCGTAGCAGTCATTCAACAGCGGCTGCCAATTGTTTGAAGCGACAGGGTGGATTGTCACAGGAGCCCGATATTGACCAGACTGGGTTGAGCCTGCATAGTTTGAGGCAGACGAACCGACCGAAGCTGGCCACACTACCGGCTCTGCTGCGCTGGCGTGTTTGGGACTGTTGTGTCCATTCGTGAGCCCACCTGGCAGCCATCTGCCGTTGCTCTGCCAAATCGTCTAACTCAGGTATCTCTATGTAATCTAAGCAAGAGGAAAGCATGCTAAGATGCCCGGCGCCGAGGGGCTGGTCGCCAACGGACGGATCCAGCACAGAGAACCACCTCCCGCAGAGGAAGTACTCAGCTACTGAGCTGTGTATAACTTGCACGGTTCTTGTCTCACCTTCCTCACTATTCAAAGAGCCAGCGTCACCGCATGTGGAATCCTTCTCGAAAACTTGTAGCTGTACCTTGGTCGACTTGACCTCAACTAGGCCTCTGGAGATTCTCTGTATCTGCCTCTCCAGCTGCGATGCAGACTCGGTAAAATAGCCGGAATTTCGCCACTCCGCCAGGGAATACGGTGGGGTATCCCTAATCCAGGCGAGGACGTGGTGCCATTCGAACAGGCGTAATGGCTTCGTGGCGAGTATGGCCCAATAAAAGAACCTTAGCGTCATCTTGGTCTCCTCCTTGTTGACGTTTGACAACATCTTTTCATAAAGACGTTCCAATGCCGGCGGGGTCTCTTGGAGCCGCCTCTCAAGGTACGTGAGATTATGGCCGGTATCCCAGTCCTCTAACAGAGCGTCCAGGACTATGACCACCCAGAGGAAAACGCCAGCGGACCTGTCAACTATAGCATTTGCCATCCTGAGCCAATTGACATCCTTGTCAAAGCCGGCCATTGTAAGCTTTCGGTGCACATAGCGTTGTATCTCATCACCGTTGAATCGGTCGATCAGAATATCAGGGCATCGCCCAACGCTGACCCTTGGGAATTCTCTACTCGATAAGCATACGCTCAATTTGGCGTCAGCCTTATACGCCGTAGATGTCAGTTCCCGGAAGAAAAGTGCCATCTCCCTCATCCCACTCTGTCCACACTCATCCAAGCCATCCACAAAGAATATAGTTCTGTTTGGCCGAGGTTTAGCAAAGGTGGTGTTCAGAAATGTCTTTAGCTCGTCTTGTCTCCATTTCATCTTTTTCTTGGCACGTTGGATCTTGTCGTCAAACGTCTTCGTGAAGATCAAGCAGTCATCATTGCACGTGAGAAATAGCTGGTAAAGGAGGGCTCGGAACAGATCAAGAGGTTCCCAGTGAAGGTCCGAATCTCCACGGAAAACCCATGACAGATACGTCATTCCTTTGCAGCTCTCCAGAAGCTCGACAGAAAGCCTGCTTCGAGAAGGAAGATTTACCAGAACCAGGTTTGCCTTTAATCCAAACAAGTCCGTGATTGGTGTCCATATCTTCTCCGCGGTACCAAGCGTCAAAGTCTTGGTTGTTGAACATCTGGACCCAGGAATACTCACTGGGGTTGGCTTGGCCTGAACATGGAATCTCCAATGCCGAAGGTCAAAGTGACCGCAAAACACCTGTTTAGGGACGTTAGTTGTTTCTTTGTCGGGCTAACGGGAAGAATTCATTGGTAACTTGCGTTTTCTTAAGATCTTTGCGTCGCTAGCAGAGATATGATCGGTGTCATCAGTCCTAGACGGCATGGTCTCCAGAAAATTACCCATTCGGGCTGGTGTACTGGCTGACGATGTTACCAAGAGAAGCTCCTTTGCGTATGCAGCAGCAACAGCAGCTGCGTACTCCTGCCACGCCTTATTCTTGTGTGAGTCGGCATAGTCACATATTCCACGGATGACGAGGCAGGGATAGTTATTCATCAAACCGGCAGCTTCCATTTCCACACAGCATGCCTTGAGCTCGCGCCCCAGACGGTCACGAAAATGGCTATCCTTGACCACTTGGTTGCCGGAAGCTATCAGCCTGTAATGAATCATGGGAGCATTACTCTTTCGTTTGGGGCGATCGACAAGTCTTTTCGGGTCACAAGCACTACATGTGGACTGCGTATTATCGTGGTAATAGTTCGCATCGAACAACAGATCTTCGTATTGGTGCGCCGTCAACGTCTCACGCATTCCAGAGTATCGTCTTCCCATTTCGTCCACAAGCGTGGAGATATGACTTTCCTCCAACTGATGGAGTGCCCGTAACTTAGACACTGCCGTCAAAAGAATTTGGGGTGGCCTGTTCAGCATGCCTGTTCGTTTAAACTTGTCACCCTGGCCGGCCTTTCCAAGGTCATACTGGACAACGCCTCCATGGGTGTTGGAGCTGCTTGGAAGACCGACAACTACATCACCGAGGCGAACATCCACCTCTTGCAGTGGTATGCCTCCGCCTATGCCAACTAACAACCCAATCGTTACTGATTGGAAGCTAGATAGCAACTGCATGGCTACCGTGGATGCGGATGCGATGCCGTATTGTCCACTTGGTAAACAGGCAATCACAACATTATGTTCTCCGATTCTGCCTAGCGTATACGCATTCTGGTCATTTGGCTGGACTTGTAGGTTGCCATATATCTCGTCCAGCATTGCTTTCGCAGCGGCTATCTCCAGTGGCAGGGCGCATATCCACCCAACGCTGAATTCCGCGTGGCTCGGTGGTCGAGACATGATTCAGATGGCGGATCCTGCGATAATCTATTGTTCAATGTCATATCTCGACTCGGTTGCGAGATCGCCTTAAGCAGAAAATAATTGGAATTGATTAAGAGGCGAGTTGTGCGGTTAAAACGGACGCCGAGTGCAAGGCTATAATTGTCAATCACGTGCAGATGTTTGCCGAGTATATTTGCTTTTGCCGGGCATCTTGAGGCCCAAACGAAGAAGGTGTAGATGTTATGTCAAGAAACTGGAGTGGCGGTCCCGGCGCTATTTCAAGCAAGCAGTGTGCCTGTACATACCCCAGGGCAAACCAAAAAAGGAAGGCGTAAGATAGGGCTCGGGCTCGCGACGGCCAAATTCATTTTGTGAGGCAAGAGGTCCCCAGACTGTTAGCGTGTACGCCTTGTTCAAGATCCTGGAAGACAGAGCTCGCAGGCCGTACTCAGGCTCAGCGAAAAGGCAGTAGCCAGTTTTGATAGGGCGATACCATGTACTTTTGCCAAGAGTCTGCCTCGCGATCCTATTTGGACTGCTGCATCCCAACCCCCCGCACAGCCTCAAGAACACAGCCACAATACAGCTGACCAGGATTCTCCTCTTTCTTCAAGCGCAGATACGATATACAGGCTCACTTTTCATCAATTTGGGCATCCGCCTAGGGTACAAAAGCAGAACCTCCCTCGGGTGGCTTGAACCCTAACCCGGACAAGATCCTGTTTCTTTGAGACCAAGTCGATGGACGACGCAGCAGCCTCGGACAGTCCAACCCCGCCTGGGCTCGGCAAGAGCACGGAAATTGCGGCTCCCATCATATCACCTGATCGATCAACCATGGCAGCACCTTTAATCCATGTACCCAAAACTGAAGGCGGCTGGACTTGTGTATGGAATGTCTCTAGGCTTCGACCTTCTCGTCTCTACCGTTTCGTGGGGGATAGAGAGAAGAAAGTCCAATCAGACGAATACTGCTAACACTCTCTTTTGCCGCACAGTGCAAATGCAACGGGTATAACCCAAGTACATCGTCAGAATGCAAGGACTGCACCAACTCGCATCCTAAGTGCAACTTGTGTACAAATGACACGGATCTTCCCATGACACAGATGATGAATGGTTCTTATTATTATAGCCAGCCGCCTAGTATCATGGAATTCCCGCGTCCAGATATGGACGGCTGGTGGCTTTGTGTAAGTTCATTCCTTGGTACTTGCTCGAGTGATGGTCACATTTGTCAATGATCCTAACTCCCACGTTCAGTGCCATTGTGGATGGCAGGTAAATCCAGCTCTTGGTGGCTATCGATGCACGACGTGTGGCCATGACCGATGCACATACTGTTCTCCTTATTGAGGAATCGCTAGCCTTGCATAAGGCTTTTTAGGGGAGTCGCATTCAGGAAGTCTAAACAATCGATGACGCTTTTTTTGTACGCCTAGTGGTCTGGCGTTTCGGGAGCGCGCGTAAGTAATTGAGTAAGGATAATGGCGTGGAGAGTCCAAGTAACCAACTGAGATTGGATGAGACTGTGACGCTTAGGATGGTGAACGCAGCCAATACTCCTAGGTATAGCCACCAATGTATGTTTGAGGGGATGAAAGCCATGCTAAAGACAGCCTAATGCACATTAGCAGATGTCCAAGCAGTCTGCCATATGATTGGCAGCTTACAGTTACCAGACCAAGGGGAAGGTAGAACTAGAATTTTGGTTAGCGCGACATGAGCAGCTTGGAACGAAAGCTAGCAGAATGCATATATACCACGGTGACTTTAGTCAGGAGCCCAATGTTGTCCGCTTGAGTATTTGATGCTCGAGCTTCCACAAGTGCTGAAGTGTTTAGAATCTCAGCCGTCAGCACCCAAGGCTAGCCATTGATGAGGGCTCTGAAGCCTTACATTAGATCTTTTGCTCTCGAAAGTTCCAATCCGGCGAATGATGGTTTTGTATATGAATCGTAGCTCCGAGACATCCGTGTCCAAAGATTCGAGGTAGCTCTGGACCTTAGGCAGAAAATTCGCTGGGGTCTCGTCAGGGTGGAAAACGTGCAGATGCTTGTCCGCAAACTCATTCCACGCTTCTATCGTTTTGATTAGCTGGTTGCTAAAAAGCTGAAGGACCTGGATTGCCCAAGTATAATCGTTCGTAAGCTCCAGGTCGCCGTCGTCGGTACGCTTTCGTGCCGTTGAAGGCCCATTGAAGGTATCTTCTTCCTGATTGTCGTCTTTATTAGCGCCCACCTCCATAGCAAGGAAGGATTCAGCTCCTACAAGAATCTTAAATCGTGTCTCAAGTGTTTGGACAAGATTCGCCCATTCGAACCGCACCTGGCGCAGTCTCCTAGACAGGACAAGAAGGAAGTACTCTCGGGGGTTCCATACAGGCCTTGAATAGTTTGCTCCTTCTCCCGAGGGAGCGTCCCAATCGCCGCCTGGTCGAATATAGTGCTCAACGTCTTCTGGGCCTGACTCAGAGAAATGTGTCTCGACGAGGCAATATAGAGTCCACACCCATTCGTCAATGCCGACCAATAGAACAGATACCTGAGCTTCGTGGAAAAATTCCCTCTCGTCGCCGGCACAAAGGCTAAAGCTGGCCTGGAATTCCCCAGCGCGCCGATTGGTGTGACTCTTGAAGGTGCTCATCCCTGTGGTTGATCGTCTCAAGGCGTAGTAAGGAATATGGAATTCAAATGTATAGGTGCTTGCAGGGCGGATGGGATATTCCTTCTTCGATCAGTCGCCGAACATCTTTATTGCCTGGTATGGTAACTGGACCTTACAATGGAGATTCCAAAGAAAGCTCTGGCTGTGATATATTTCGATAGGAAATCCCGAAGTGAAGGCGCATACCGAATGGAGACTGGGAGGACAAGAGCAAGCGCACATAGGGGCGACAGATCTCTGATATATCTTGTATGCCTTAGTAGACTGGACACAACCCATGGGAGGTTGCTTACATGCTCCGACGCTCCGGTGAACTTGTACCGAGGCCCGCTCGCTGAAGCCGTCAGTGTTAGGATATCCAAAGGGACCAGCTCGGACAGCACGTACTTCGGTCTTGAGTATATCGTATAACCCTTTCGTGCTTAGAGCTTTGAGGCAGACGGACTCTCCCAAGGGCGGATACTGTGCATATTCTGCCCAGTAACGAGAGGAAGACGTATTCAGCCTAGATGGGTCTCTCCGCTCATCAAGCAGTACAATCTTCTCAGCCTCTTGCGATCCATCCCGTATAGGGACTGTTTCTTCCAATCTGCCAACGTCAAGCAGATCGCGTTCGAGGAACTCCCGCAAGGCAGCATAGCTGTATTGCTCAGGCATCAATCTATGCACACGTAGCGAAAGGAAGGCCTCAATTCTCGTTAGGCCAGGTGGGACATGAAGTCTCAGATTCTCGGCATCGTACAGCTCTGCATTGCGCTGGGTGAATTTGGGGTCCCAAGAGAGAAATCTCCGCATGTTCGCCATCGTATGCTTGTGGGCTGTCGGTCGATAAGTTTTTGTCGAGAGGCTCCAAGAAACAAGATCAATATGTAATCTGATCGGGCAGACATTAATGGAGACAACTGGCGACCCTGTCGTCGCAAGGCTGTAGCCAGCGCGCTCCCTTAGCTTCACACTCGATTGTGGCTGAGGAGAAAAGCAATATCCAGGGCCGCGAATCAGCGTGCATAGCTATTTCGTGTTGGTACAGGACCTGACAAGGCCCAGGTGGCTCATCTCAGTTGGTTGAAACCCATCCTGGCGCGAGCAGCTGCTCGACAAGACAATATCGCGCTTGCCATATCGACTGGGTCTCGCACGCATCTTCGCAATTAGCAGGGATTTTATAGTTTCTCTTTCTGTCTTGTGCTTTAACAGGAAACAAGGATAATCGTAACTTCTCGGTTCGAAGAGGCACACGGGCGGCCGGCTGCTGCAGCTTGCCTAAAATGGAAGGCAGGCGATAGCCTTATTCTGCCGTAACTGTCCGCCCAGATGGTTTGTCACGTGATAGTTTGCACAGTTTGCATCTGAAGCCTTCTTTGGCTGCGGCGAACATCCACGCAGAAACACCAACCACTATCGAGGGTATGGATCATATACATGGTAATTGTTGACTTCTGTTCTGAGCTGTCTCTGTACTTTGGTGGCGGTACCCTGTATGCTGCATTGCGTGCCGGCTGCACTGTTGTTTCCCACACCTTTACCACACTAACCAGCCTTGCATACTTCGTTCCCTGGAGCAACACCTTCTATCTCTCAGTCCATTGCGATAGCTGAGAACTTCTGTTCATAAAACTCACATAATAAGCAACAATGGCGGACCCTCTCTCACGAACCGCCCCCTTCTACACCATTCCATCCCGCCAAATCCTGTCAATCGAGCATCCCGCCATCATCAAGAATGTCGACAAGGCCATCGACACCCTCCAAGGGAGCGCAGGAATCATCAAGGTACATCTCTCCCTCCGTATAAACAACCTCTCTAACCAATTTGTAGGCTCTCAACCCGCCCAAGGCGGATACCCCAGTCCACCTTCTGCTCCGCCCAGAGGATGCAATGTCTCGACCCGCGCAGTCAATCAGCACGCAGTCGAATAACATTCTCCTCAAGGTGACTGTTCCCAAGCGGACGGGGCGGAAGAGGAAGAGGGGGTCAGATGGGCCGTTTGTCGAGGATCCCGCTTGTGTCATTCCTGGGAATGCGCCGCCGAGACCTACGGCGCGTGACGTTCTGCGGACGCTTCGTGATAACGAGGGGAAGTATCAAGTGGAGCCTGTTGGGTTGATTGAGCGGACGCATGTTTTTCGAGGTACGTTCTGTGTAGGCTCTATGTGTTGGTCTGCACGGTTTCTAACGATCATCAGGAATGCCGGATTTTGTCTTCTCGACTACAAGGAGTCCGTTCATCAACCGGGTCCGAGACACGATATTGCCCTTTGATTATCGGAAGATGAAGGAGTTCGACCTTGACATGAGCAAAGGAGCTATATCAAATGTCGACCTCATCCCGCCTCCATCATTTAGCCATGGAGACCTTCCTTTCAACTACTTGTACGCTGTCCTCAAATGCCTCACCCTATCCTTGCTTGAATGTCTTCAGTAGGATACTGACATCCCAAAGCTACCGCCAAAACCCAACCGTCCGCCAAACCCTCGACACATCCGGCAACATCACAACCGTAAACACGCAACAAGCCGCCAAAATCCTCACACACCTCGTCCCCTACGACATCGAAACAGTCCCATCCGCCCCGCGACCAAACTGCCCACCCTTTGAAACCCTCGACCCGACCCTCCGCGAGACGATAAACGTCATAAACTCCCTCTTCGCCACGCGGCCCGCGTGGTCCCGCCGCGCCCTCCGAAACCAACTCACCACAATCGAGCAGCGCTACGCCCTCCGCCACGCAATCCCACACGTCGGCTACGTCTTCCGCTCGGGGCCCTGGCGCGACGCGATCATCCGGTTCGGGCATGACCCCCGGACAGACCCCGCTTCGCGGATCTACCAGACGACCATGTTCCGCATCTTACCTAGGGAAGCCGAGACGGCGCGCGACGGCGCAGGCGGGCGACGACATACGCTCCCGCGAGCAAACGAGCTAACACCCGAGGCTGCAAGCACGACGACGTCGCACCTGTTTACGGGGATCCCGCCGCTGCCGCTTGACGGGCGGATGTGGATGTTCTGCGACATCACGGACCCCGTCCTCGCGCGGATCTTAAAGCCTTCGGATCCGCTTCCGGAGGGCTTCGTTCGTGAGAAATGTGATATTATGGTTGATGGGTGGTATGGGAATGGGACGACGGCGAAGCTCAAGGCTATTATGCGGCATAAGATTATTACGCTGTATGAGGGGCGGACACCAAATGACGATGATTATACGCGGATCTTGGCGTTGCCGGATTGGGCGAGTCCGGAGGCGGGCATGGCGGACTTTTGGCTTGATCCTTCGCAGGCGAGTGCGAAGGAGATGTCGCTTGCTACGGAGATTCGGTCGACGATTAAGGGGGCGGCGACGTGGAAGGAGGTTTCTGGGGGGAAGAGATCGATTGTGAAGAAGGATGGGGAAGGGGAAAAAGGCGGAAATCAGGCTGGTGCTGCGGAAGGGGAAGGAGAGGAAGAGGAGGAAAGTGGGGTAGAAGACGAGAGTGAGGGGGAGGAAGAGGCGATTGAGCAGCAGGAAATCATGGAAGCAGCAGTCGAAGCAGTGGATAGGGCTGTGGAAAGGAGGGAAGCCGAGGGTGAGGATGAATCCGATGATCATATGTCGGATCAATGAGCTACGCTACGTGAATAAAAACCGAGTCTTTTTGGCAATGCTTGATTAATGGAGTATTTGCATCGTGACGGCATCAAAGACGTGACACATCTGAGCTCATTAGGTAGTACATGCTGACATGCGTGCAGTGGGTGAAAAGGATAAACGAGAGACGATGCAATGCAGGCATGACACGAACAGAAGAAAGCAATGACACGGACAGCGATGAGCCAAACAGAGAGAGCGCCATGAAAAGAATAAGAATCAGGGTATCCAACAAGACTTCACAGGATCCTCCAGAAGCAATGCGCCAACGCCATGAAAAACGCCCGCGGCCCGAGCGTCAACGCCAGGGCATGAAATCAAGATTGTGTAACGAGTGCTGGGTGTGAACTTTTCATCTATGCGGTAACAGGCTCCGATTCCTCGGTAGCCTCTTCCATAGCGCTTTCGCTCTCCCAGATTTCGATGCCACCGTCAGACGGCTGGGCCTCGGCCTCGGTCGATTTCGCCGGGCTAGCAGCTCCCAGCACAGAGGCAATGGAGGACATACTCGAGAGTTTACTCCGAGTAGGGTGTGTAGGACGAGGGACGGAAGAGAAGGTAAACTTCTTCTCCTCGGCTGGTGCTGGTGCATTATTCTCCTCGTCCTCGTAAACGACAGCATATGAGAAGGCGTGGCAATCTTCTCCGTAATAGTCGGCGGCATTCAGATCGCCCAATGGCGAGCGAGGCTCATCCACCATCTCGGACTTGCGGGCCGCCGCAGCAGGCGACTCGTGTTGGCGGGACCGGGGAAGGGCGAGACCCAATTCGGCGGGAGGGATGTTCTCCTTTCCTCGGTGATCCGATTTGTCCTCCGCTTTTCCCTCATCGTCGCTAATATCGAGCACGCATGTCGAATGCTGCATAAGATTCGTCATTTCCTCTTGCTCCGAGTCGACATAGATATCAAAGGACCAGGATGCAGGCATCTTGGTGGCAGGAGCCGGTTGGCTCTTCGACTTGCCATTCGACAAGGCAGTGGCGATTGAAAACGGACGGCTGACGCCCTTTCGGGACGCAGACTCTGGGCGGTTCTTGGAGATTGGAGCACGGCGAGCAAAAGCCTTCGAGGCCTTCATCTGTGGGGAGCGACCAGCAGGTTTCAATGCTGATGCAGGTTTTGAAGTCGAGTGGGAAGCCTTTGTGGGAGTCGTCGGTGTGCGGGTGGTAGAGGTCGAGGTCGAGTCAACAATGATATGAAACGCCGTTCGGGAACTCTTCATGGGCTTCATAGGGCTCTTTACGGGGACATGATCATCCTCGTCATCGGCAGCACGCTTCCGCTTCGTCGACTTGAATGCTGTAGGATCGATATTCTCCGCGTCCGATTCAACGAGGGGTTGTCTCTTGCCCGCGAGGATGGCCCCTATTCACGTAAAATGAGTTAGCATTGACGCGTGAATCACACGAGGTGCCTTGGTCGTACCATTCTGCTTATTCTGGAGGTTCATCTTGGTACGGAGCAGGGTCCGCATGCGAGAGGCGTCCAGAGGAGCAAAAGGCTGTCGTACAGCGGCAGGAGACATTGTAAGAGCGGCCATGTCGAAAGAAGAAATGGGTAACGATCGAAAAGCGCGACACGACAGAGCGAGAGAAGCAGCAACAGCCGGTGTTGATGGAGAACGAGTCGAGGGTGGATTTGTTTTGGTCGCGCGGCAGGAGGTGGGGTGCTACACGCTGATTGGCTCTACTGGGTATACACTGGTCGAAGGAGGGAAGAGCAGGTCGTGACAGCCACGAGCCCACGGATGGCCGAGAGTAGAGTGCAGACAATAAAGGAGAGAAAGTCGCCTGGTGCTGAGAAAGGGAGACAGGCTCAGATAGCGAGAGGGAGGATTATATGGCAAGAGGCGCCGCGAGGAGGTGCGAGGCAAGGGCTGGACACGCTATGGAGAATTCCTGCACAGGCAATGGAGGGCGGGCGATCTCAGGATCTGAATCGGAGTCTCATGAGAGGGAGGAGGCGAAACATGCAGGCGTGAGATTCTGAAGAGGAATGGAATGCTCCCCGCCAGGTTCTCCTCGGTAGATATAAGTAGGCCAGCTGAACAGCAGGAATGGCCGCCGGCGTCGAAGCGCGTCAGGTTCGTGTCTGTCGCAAAGCTCTTAATTAGGCTGCTTAACGAATCCAGAGCTGACTTGACAATAGAAGCGTCCTCTGCGATCCGGCATCTGCAAGGAATCGCATGGGCTTCGATCCAATAATTGCCAGAGTTCCCCTCACTTCATCTACTTCGCCTGGGCGCGTCGCCGTAATTTATCCCTTACGCGGGATTACCGGGCACTTGGCCCCTTTTGCGCGCAGGCTGCCTTGGATAAGCGGCGTATTTACCGCGCGTGACATTCTTGCAGCACGACACCATCGCCAGCTTCGTCGCTCGTCCTGCCCTGCCATCCGCCATCTGCCATCAGCCATCCTCCCTTCAACGCGTCCCAGCTCCCTGCGCATCTCGACTTCAAGCCTCGTCGCGTCAGACCCTGCTTAATTATGCTTCATTAGCAATGCCCTCCCTTCGCGCTCCTCATCGAACCACGTATCTCCCTCCCGTTTTCTCGTCCTTTGCTGGAGGTTTCAACCTCGATCCCACCCAGTGAGGACCGAACACTATCTCCCCATCGTGGATCTCCAATCCCAAGGTAATTAAACCAGGCCGCCACCAAGGCAATCATCATGATCGCCTGCCCCTCCAAAGATCACCGACGGACTCGGCTTTTTCCGTTTAAAGTTGCCCAGTGCGCGCCCCGGCGTGTCCTAGCCCAGCGCTTCCTGGCCTGTGTTTCATCGTGCCGGCGCTCCAGCTGAAACCTGCGATGCGCTGCGAAATGCTATTTTAAGAGTTAATTTAGGTCAATTACGCAACGGCATCTCTGGCGCGAGTCGCGCAGCTCTCTGGTTACCCCTCCGTCTGCTTATTATAGATAGGATAGGAAGCCGGACCCGAGGTCACGGTGTGAGTTGCACCATGCTTTTGCTTGTGCCTCTAAATTGAACTTTCAGTATGAGCTATGCGCTTGCGCGTGGATTGGACTTACGCGCTTGTGCTTCCGTGTTGAAGTGTGTCTGCCCAAGGAAAGATGCAATTCGCATTCGCATCGCATCGCATGTGCTTTGCGCATAAAGAGTATTCTCACTCGCAAACCTTGATGTTAAGCGCCTGCCTGCTTCAGAGGCATATCCTGCTTCTGCACTTCTCGCGCCAAATAAAACGAGTTTCTCCGTCAGTACAGACCTGCGCTGCCGCTTCCTGTTCGGTTGAGGGTTTCGGACTCCTCTATTCTATTCCATGTATAACCTAAAACATGACCTGTATGATACATCCGCATTAGCCCTGCGCAAGCTTCGTCTTGCACGGCTTCAAATCTCATCCTCCCACGGGATACTGTCCATGGCGCCCTGTCTCTCCACGCCCCGCGCCGATGCTCTCGTAGCCACCTCCATCGCCGCGTCCATAACCGACCTATACCGCACCCCCTTCTCCTCTGCCGTAAGATCCTCCCCTGCCTTGCCTTCCACGCGCCGCCTCTCGCGCCACCGCGCAACCTTCACCGCATACGCACCGACAAACGTGTCCCCCGCCGCCGTTGTATCAAGCACCCGGCTCACCTTGGCCGCGGGAACCTGATTCGTAGCCCTTCCTGCCAACTCAGTCCCCGGGTCCGCAGCACTATACCAGACGCCTTTCGCACCCAGCGTTACAAGCACGTACGTCACACCTAGTGAGTGGAAATACCGCGCAACCTTCTCCTTCCCGTCCTGCCCTTCCTCAATCCCGGGGACCTTCACCAACTCCTCCGCAGGCGGCGCCATAAGCTCCGCCTCCGTCTCGTTCATAATCAGGTGGTCCACGCCCGCATACACATCCGCAGGTAAGCCGCCAGGCGGCGCAGGCGCAGGGTTGAACATTACATCTGGACCAGCCTCAATTCCCTTCTTTTCCGCAGCCCTCTGCTGCTCCTTCCACCGAGCAAGATCTCGTAGAATACCAATTGTCGTCTCCGTGGGGATCTCACCCTGCATGACGATGACATCTGGCACGGGTGTTGCGAGCGCCATCCCGATGACCTCGGGAGAGTTCTTCATCCCGGTATAGTTCGCTCCGGGGGAGAACAGAATCCGGTTCTCGCCTCCTGCCGACGAATCAACGATGATCACCGCGACGCCCGTGTATGCGTCTGATATCACCTGCACGCGCGAGGTGTCCACGCCGGATCTCTCGAGGGTAGGTTTGAGCAGGCTGTCGAAGTGACCGTCGAGAGCGCCGACAGCACCGACCATTTCGACCTTGACGTCGCCTTTAGATGTGGAGGTGGAATCGGATTTGGGCTGCGGGCGCGAGAGCCGGCCGCAGGCGACCGCTTGGTTCGCGCCCTTTCCGCCGGCGCTGATGAAGTATGCGGAGGAGGTGATTGTTTCGCCGGCGTCCGGGAAGCGAGGGGTCACGGAGACCATGTCGGCGTTGAGGGAGCCGATGACGCGGATCGTGGGTGCCATTGCGGCTTGTGAGCTGTTGACTGCGGGGCTTCAAAGGCGGGGGAGCTCAGGGAGCGATTGGGTTGTGTGGGTTGGGTTCTGGTATCGCGAGCTTGTCCTGATAGATTTGACGGTGCGTATTAGAGAAATGAGTTATGGGGAAAAGCCGAAGTGAATGGGTTTGTCCGTTGAGAAGGTTCGGGGGGATGGAGAAGATGCGGGATGGTGGGGAGAGAGCTCGCCGCCTACAAGCGGATACAGATGGGCCTCGCGTCTCACAAGCCAGCTCTGATTCAGCAGCTAGCTGGCAAAAAAACGCGTACATGCTCATTCCCAAGGATCTGGATAAATGCGTGATCAATGAACTACTGTAATCTTATACTTCTGGGGCCAACGATCCTGTGTGGAACAGTTAGAATACATATCGCACCCAGCAGCACCAACAATATATACTTCAAACGGCATTAGAAACTGACCAATTGACTACAAAATCTCCGGTCCACACGTAGAAGAGCCAATACACGATGTTGGAGGCCAGAAATTGTTGTAGATGTAGGCAAAAAGATGTCAATACAAGTATTCGTCACAATCTTAGACAGTCATATTCAATTATCATCACTATTCTAATACTATCATCACGAATGTATACAACCATCCGAATTCAACGCCAGACCCATATAATCTCGCTGTGCCCAACCCAGTTCAAGGTATGCTATACCAAACAATAAACGAGAAACAACGCGCCTATGTACCCACTGCAATGTTCAAGAAAGACTATACACCCTGTCGGTACACCTGTGACCCCCCGGACCGGATCTGGATCGTGCTCCTACGCTGCAGCACAATGATTGCTCTGTTAAGTGCTTGTTCGGTGTAGCCTCGTCCGTCGACGAACTCACGGCGTAAAGTCGCCAGACTGGTACTCCATCCAATGGGCAGGCGGCGCTTCAGCTCGTCTTCGATCTTTGAAACTTCTTCCATCATTTCCTTGCTTCCCTGGCCCTCGCCTTGCGTGATCGCGTCCATGGTCGAAGCCAAGAAGAGACGGATGGCCTCGTCGACGTGAGCTTCGGTGGCGATGGGAGAGAGGCTGAGTTTGGCGAGCGATTCGGTGATACGGACGATGGCTTCGAGCTGACGGACTGTGATGGGGATGGAGGATCGGGCGTTGGCGTCGAGCTCGGCACGGTGCACTTGCTTTCGGATTGAGACGAAATGGGAAGAGAGCTTCTCGGCGGCTTCGGGAGAGAGACGGGGGGCGCAGCGGCTGTGAGGAGTTAGTCTGTGTAATTGCTGGAAACGGGGTCCGCGATACTTACGTTCGGCAATAGCTGATGTATCGCTTCATCTTATCGAGGGGAATTTCCGCCTCAACCTGCTCCTCAATGCCTCTTCCGCCCATATGCACACCCATGACGTGACGTGCGATGCTCTCATCCCGGCTGCGTTCGTGGTCGTCACGGACGACGAAGATCATATCGAAACGAGACAGGATAGTAGTCTGGAAGTCGATGTTCTCACCAGGAGTCTTGAGATCGTCGTACCGACCGAAGATAGGGTTTGCAGCTGCCAAGACGGACGTTCTTGAGTTGAGAATGGTCGTGATACCGGCCTTGGCAATGGAGATTGTTTGTTGTTCCATGGCTTCGTGAATAGCGACTCGGTCCTCATCGCGCATCTTGTCGAACTCATCAATACAGACAACACCTCCATCAGCGAGCACCATGGCGCCACCTTCCAGGTAGAACTCGCGCGTAGCTGGATCGCGCTGCACCGACGCCGTGAGACCGGCTGCCGAGGAACCCTTACCGGAAGTATAGATGGCGATCGGAGACACCTTCTCGGTGAATTTAAGAAGCTGAGACTTGGCCGTACCTGGGTCACCGAGTAGAAGAACGTTAATGTCTCCACGAAGCTTCATGCCGTCGGGAAGAATCTTCTTCGAACCCCCCATCAGTAAGCAGACGATAGACTTCTTGATATCCAGGTTTCCGTAAATTGAGGGAGCAATACTCCTTGCGAGTGCGTCGTATAGGTCCGGGCGGCGGCTAAGCTCCAGGAATTCCTGCTCCTCTTCTTCTGAGAAGATCCCGGCACCTTTGGCGGTATGGTCAAGATCTGTGGTAATACCAACGGCTCGTAGATACGGGTTGCGAATGGCGACTGCGCCATCCTTCTTTCCTCCTTTCTGGTAGATGGAAAAGATACCCATGACTGTGCAGCGGGAACCAGGAACAACCCTGTTGGCCAGATACCGATCGGCGGAAATGAGAACATGTCGTGGCAATTCACCGACGGGCACTTGATCGGGCGCTTCCTGAAGCTTGAGGACTTGCTGGTCGACAAATTGAGATTTCTCATGAGCGACAACATAGGGATCAAGTGGGCATTTCGTTTCAGGTTCATCACCAGGCTGTGATTCGCGTCCACACCGTCGAGGAAGTGTGAGACCAGAGAACCCACCGTCAACGCGGATATTCTCGCCGTGGTCGCAGTTTTTGCAGCGAATGTGGACTAATGTTGCTTTGGAGGATATTGTTGAAGCACCGATGACGATGCCGGGAATACGGACGAGATGTGAGATGTTAGTCGCATTTAGGTCACGAATGGAGATGTGTGTTGCGGACGAATGCAAAAGCAATTGATGAGATGGGAGCACGATATCTCGTTGCGAGGGGTAGACGATGCGTTGTGTGCATTGTTGGAGAGCTGCCTCAAACTAAAATGCCAGAACGTTAGCATGAGATTTATGGAGCGGCGACAGGGCAACCGACAAGAGGGATGATATCTGCAGGCTCGGTGGTGAGTTTGTGCGCCAATTCCTCGTTGTAGGAGATCAAGTGGGCGATATCGATGTCGCAGTAGTATTGCTTTACAAGGACATTCTGGCGCAATTGATCGCTGAAATCTCTGTTAGCATTGGTCGGGGTCAATATGTTGCTATGGTCGTACCGGTAGATAAAAGCATTATCGAGCTGGAACTCCAACACGAACTCTCTTAGTCGGGCCTGAAGTTGTGTGCGAGATTCTTCGGCGCCATCGACACTGGGAGCAAGTACGCTCAGGGTATAAGGTGTGCGTCTGTCCATTGTGGCTAGAATGTGGTTGTGAGATTGAAGATTATGTGTGGGATCCGACCATCACGAGTCAAGGAGGCGGCAGCAAAATGAATTTCATTACCATTGCAACGAGACGCGGGAGGCACGCGTCGCGTCGACCCACGCGTTAAGTGGTTTTGGCCTCAGGCAAAAACCAGGAACGGTCTACCGGAACATTACTAATTCCGCCATGTCGAAGATGGTTTAGCGCCTTGGAGCTGGACACTGGCACCTTGCCCAATTGGGATGCGCTGCGGCCTGGCGCTCCCCGGCCATAGGTCTGACACCTGGCGAGCTGTTGTTGACGTTGCAGTTGTTGCTCAATTCGAAGTGCTGTGACTTGACTTTCTTTCGATCTGAAATACTTTGTTGCGCCGGTCACCGCGGGCTCGAGCTCGGACGATTGCCGCCCAATTGCAAGGTGTCCACTTGTCATGGTGAGGTGAAGTGCGACAGATCGAGGTGGCCGACTGAGTCGCCAACTTGACTCCGGCGAGATGTCTACGAGTCCCCGGAAATCGATCGATAGCCTAGCATCGGGTGCATCGACACCTTCGTTATCCCAGTACTCATTCAGTCAAATCGAATCTCCCCGCGCTCCACCCCAGAGATACCCCCTGAGGAGAGGCTCGACTGCCAGCTCAATCGTGAGCATCGGCGGAGTCCTCGACCCGTCCAGCCGGCATGGTGCGATAGCGGAATCAGGGCAGAATGGTGAGTCGGGCTTATATTGACGGTATGCTACCCCGACTGACGCTGTATAGCTATTTCTACCCTCCTTCAACCCCCGATCGTCCGCACCGGTCTCGTGCCCCATAGCTCTGCCACAGCCGCCGGATACAAACCCCCAAGTACTCGCGATATTCCGCCCGTCACCTTGACAAATATCCCTCATGTCGATCGAAAGGTGTTCGAACCGTATCTGTCACAAGTTGGGTCCTTGTACGAAGTGTTCCAAGAGGCAAAAGAGGGAATCGGTGAGCAGGACTCGCAGCTTGCGCGGGGAGGGCCAAGATCTCCGAAAGCAGAAGAGTATGACTCCTTAATCCCCAGGTCTTTTGAACGCCGGTCTTCTGCCATATCCACCACCTTCCGTTCAAGCTCTCCGTATGCCTCTGCCCGGAAGAGGTCGTCGAACCGTGGTCGTGCTCCAGCGGTCACTCCGTTGTCGACAATCCCCCCTGTTTACTTTGAGGATGACTTTCACCTCGAAAACCCGCGAACGTTTGATGTGGTATCGGAGAGATCGGAGGTTGTCACCCCACCAAAAGCGCCAACCAAAGACAACAAGGCAGATACGGTCATCGAACCTGTGCAAACCGGGAGGAAAGCGCTTGCTACGAATGCGATCTTACAAGAGAAGCTATCTTGGTACATGGACACCGTGGAGATCCACCTTATATCCTCGATATCGACTGCATCCAAGTCGTTCTTCACAGCTCTGGGATCGCTGCGGGAACTGCACGCTGAAGCTGCTGATTCTGTCAAGCGGATTCAAGTGTTGCGCAAAGATCTCCAGAAGATAGATCGCGAGATGGCACTTGGAGGGTTGAAGGTTGTAAATCTTCGGCGCCGAAGGGAAAACGTCCGCATGCTTTCCGACGCGGTCTCTCAGCTTCGCGATGTTGTGCAGTCTGTCACCCGATGCGAGGAGCTAGCCGAGGATGGAAAAATCGAGGAAGCAGCCGACGGGCTTGAGGAGGTGGAAAAATTGATGGCTGGAAACTATACCCCAGATCAACCAACAGATGGCGAGGAACCACGGAGAACAGTTGACCTGCGAAGGCTCAAGGCGCTTGAGGGTGCCTCGAACGAACTTGATCGTCTGAGGTACCAGATTGGTACAGGCTACGAAAACCGTTTCTTGAACGAGCTTCTTGGTGACCTAAAATGCCATGTCGAGAATGCTCCATTGGCCGCGACCGTACAACGATGGGGTTACTCCTTCCAACGCCAGCGTGGAGGCCAACGTTCCAGCCTCACAGAGCCACCGGCATACATGTCCATTGATGATAAGCTGCGTTCCCAACTGCGTTTGCATCTTACTGGTCTTGCGCGTGTTCGCCATACAACCCCTGCTGCGACGGCGTTCAAGACTGCGGTTCTGCGAGAGATGAAGAGCTTGATTCGTCGACATATGCCGAGCAGCAATGACGATGATAATGAGTCCATGGTGTCGGTCTCTACACACCGATCTCATCAACTGAGCTCGCAGGAGAAGTCCTCAATCCTCGCTCGTAACCTCCGTGCTATGGATGCCGATGATGCGTACAATATGCTCGCATTGGTGTATACCGGCATCAGCGAGTCGCTGCGCAGATTGAGTGTACAGGTCAAGGTTCTTCTGGACATTGCAAGTGGATTAGGTGGCCTCCAAACTGGCGGTCCAAAGTCCCCAGTGAGCAATGGAGATTCCCGCGCCTCGGCGCATGCGGCTCAGGATGAGATCCTCCAGGTTCTGGACATGTCTAGTCTCCTTGGGCAGGCTGTTGATATCGCTCAATCTCAAGCCACCAAAGTCTTAAAGGTCAGATCCGAGCAAACAGCAAGCCTGTCAAAAGAGGACTTTGTCAAGTATTTCACTCTGAACCGACTTTTTGCAGACGAGTGCGAGGCGATCTCTGGACGCAGTGGGACCGCTTTCAAGACTGCTGTTGGCAACCAAATCCGAGATTATATCTCCCGCTTCGGCGACACACAGCGACACAGTATCGTCCAGGTGATGGACGCGGACCGCTGGGACGCAAAGGATTTCGGTAAGGCTGAGTCGGAAATCCTCGGCCGTATCCTCGGTGCAAGCACGAAAGACATTGATGCCTGGGTAAAAAGCTCGAAAATCTGGATCACTCAGGATGAACGCCAAAACGGTATGCCGACAGAAGCAGCTGTTGTCAATGGCTCGAAGGATGAAAAGGAAAAGGCTCGTAACGCCGTGATCGACGAGCAAAAATACATTCTTTCAGACTCTGCATTGGCAATGATGAGAAGCATCGAAGAATTCCAATTCTTGATGGCGAATATACCCAACATGATTCCGGACATTGCGGCCAGCCTTTTGGAGTCATTAAAGCTGTTCAACTCGCGTTCCTCTCAGCTGATTTTGGGTGCTGGAGCTACAAGAAGTGCCGGCCTGAGGAACATCACAACCAAGCACCTTGCTCTCTCTTCACAGGCCCTGAGCTTCATCATCGCTTTGGTTCCGTACATCCGGGAGTTCGTCCGTCGGCACTCCCCACCTGCGTCGGTGATGGGCGACTTTGACAAGGTGAAGCGACTGTACCAGGAACACCAGTCGGGGATCCACGAGAAACTCGTCGACATTATGGGCTCTCGGTCATCCATACATGCTAATGCTATGAGGAATATCGACTGGGGCCAAGGCTCCGACGTCAACCCCTACATGGAGACCTTGACCCGGGAAACCGCAACCCTGCATAGGGTATTGAGTCGACACCTCCCCGAAATGACGGTGATGATGATTATGGATCCCGTGTTCCAGAACTACCGCGATCAGTGGACTCGAGCGTTCGACGAGGCAGTTATAAGGTCGGAGGCTGGCAGAAAGAGGTAAGTTTTTCTTTTTCTTCGACCTAGCACAGGAACCTTCACTGATGTTGGCAGACTACGCCGCGACGCAGAACATTTCCAAGCGAAACTGAGCAAGATAGACGGCTTCGGAGACTTGGGCGAGCGACTCCTCGAATTGGTCGATAAGAAGAAGATAGAGTATATGGAGCAGCAGCCCACGGCCGCGCCAGCTCCAGCCGAGGAGACTCCGTTGAAGGAGTCACCAAAACCAGAGGACGAGGCCAAGGCCTGAGCTGGCTGCGAACAAACATAATAATTCATGTGTCTATAATTACTTGGTACTGTACAGCACTTTTGAGCGACTCTTTACGCCGTATATAATCAGCGACACTCGCTTCGCCACCTGCTTGCTACTTGTCCTTTTCAATAGACATTTCCTATCTTCCTTCTTCTCTTTCATAGTACATAAGTACGCACAAACATACAACATTGGACTCATTTTCAAGGTTGAATCAATTCGGGATATGGATCATTCCCGTCTCATCCTCATCATATGATAATCATAAATATAATACACCGTCAAAACTCCAGTCCTTCACTCAATGAAACGGACTTCAAATGACCATCACAGATGGATAGGAGGAAAACCAAGTTAAGCAACCAGGCTCAACTCTACCTCTAAGCCTTGTGAGCACCCAGTCCCTTCCTCTCACCAAGCGTCTTGGGCTCGTGGCCGCCCTTCCCGCTGCCGTGCCCCTGGTCGCGCTGGCCGATGTAGGGCTCGGGGTTGCCCATGTCCTCGGGGAGGGGCGCGGTGCGGTCGACGCGGCCCAGGTGGTCGTGCTGTAAAGGACATGTTAGCATGCATTCGGAAAGCAAGAGGCGGAGTGATGAAGGGAATATGGAGGGAATTGGAGGGGAATGAACGGGGGGGGAAGCATACCTCGGGGTTTGTGCCGTGGACCTTGGTCGGGCCGGCCTCGATGGCGTTGTCGGAGACCTGGTTGTCCTGTGCGTATGTGACACCGCGGGGCATTTTGGTGGTTGTGTTGTGTAAGAGCTTAGAAATTTAGAAAGTTGTGTTGTGAGTAGTGTAGTTGGTAGGGTCTGTAGTGCAGACTGTTAGCGCCGAGCCCAGCGCGAGTGGATTGCAATACACAAAAAGGTCTCCGCACCTGAGCTAAACTCTAGATCTTGTAGTAGTCAAGTAGAGATGATTGATTGATTGATTGAATGTTCTATCGAGCAACAAGTGCCTGGAAAGAAGGTGGTATATATAGGCATGTCGTCGACGGTCTCGGTGGGCTGCACTGACGATGTGATGAAGTCATCGATGCGACGTTCAGGTTGGTCCCCCACAATGACTTCATTGGACCGGCAGCTTGACGACGATTGTTGGCACAAGGGTTCTAGAAGTGCCGACTGGGATTCTATGTTTAGTTTCGTCAGGGGAGAGGGGGCGTACATAATTCGATTTGGAGTGGGTTTTATGGTATGTTGTGTTCTGGAGGGTCCCGATGTATGAATGTGCCCGTAGTAATGGCTGGCACTGTCCCTAAACTTTGAAAATGAAATAATTACTTTTCTTAATAGGCTTTCTACTAAATCAGATAATATTCTGGTGTTATAGCATCAATGTAATACAGTGGCTATTGCAAACTATATATATGAGCAAGTTGTGGTTGCTGAGTGTTAATGAAGTTATGTTATTGTGTTGTTATATATACCGTTGCAAGTGTAGAAGGGATAGTGATTCCAAAGCTATGGAAGATAGCATTCAAACAGGTATCCTTGATTTAAGGCTGATTCTTGCATAGAAGTAGTTAGTTATAGAGGATATTATCATCCGGTTCTTTCTTTGTCCTCCACATCGCCACTGCATCTGGTTCAGTTAAGGAATCATTCAGCTATGATCTCTAACTAAGGAGGAGTGGACCTCCGTAAAACAATCACAGTTCATCTATACGCTGGTTGTGGCAAGCATACGGAGTAGTTTTCTCGCGTTCTCACCAACGGATGCAATTAGGGTAACTACTTCAATCTGCGCCCTTTGGCAGGGGCTGGTCCCTAGAGTGGGTCATCGTGTCTTTGGATTTGGAGGGGCAACTCCAACTTTCAAGTCGCCGAATTTAGAGAGGCAGCGAACGAGGAAACAGGCAAAGTTTATAGGGATCCAAGGCAGAATAGTAAAGGAATATACCGTCAAGCACGATCCACAACTACAAGGCCAATACTATCGACAATGGAACACCTCAAGAGGACAAAGCCCCTCCGCTTCGCAGATGCAAGTCCTCTTCACCAACTTGGAAAATTCAACATCTACTGACCAGATTTCAGGTAGCCGTCACCTACACAGCGGACCAATTCCAGGGCATCTACCGGGGCAAACAATACCACGCCCCGGACTTCGCCGAAGTCATCAAGCGCGCACACGACTACAACTGCCCCAAAATAATGTTGACAACCATGACCCTGCCCGGCGCATACCAGAATCTCGAAGCCTGCCGGCAACATCCTGGGACATGTACGATGACACTAGGTGTGCATCCGTACCATGTCAACGACATCTACGCCAAAGAGCCGGAAACTGAATCGGGGCCAGAGTCGGGGTCGTACCTGCAGCGCCTGAAACAGTTCGGACAGGACCTGCTCAAGGAGAATCCCTCGCCGCTCGTTGCATTCGGGGAAATAGGGCTCGATTACGCGCGTCTCGAGCTGGCGGATAAGGAGACGCAACAGCACGCGTTCCGCGACCAACTCGATCTCGCCGTCGAATTCCAGCTCCCGCTCTTCCTCCATGCGCGCGACGCCTGCGAAGACTTCATCGACATCCTCACTCCCTACCTCCCCAGACTCCCCCGCGGCGGCCTCGTGCACTCATTCGCAGGCTCAAAAGCCGAGATGCTTTCGCTCGTCAATCTCGGCCTGGATATCAGCGTAAATGGCGTCTGTTTCCGGACGGGCGAGCAGTTGGAAATGGTGCGCGCGATCCCGCTGGAGAGGTTACAGTTGGAGACTGATGCGCCGTGGTGCGAGGTTGTTGTTGATGATGCGCGGATCAGTGGGTTCTTGGAGGGGTTTAGGGCGATGCCGGGGGCGAGGAAGCATGGGAAGTTTGTGAGTGGGCAGATGGTGAAGGGGCGGAATGAGAGTTGTACGATTGAGATGGTCGCGAGGGTTGTGGCGGGGTTGAAGGGGGTTGAGGTCGGAGAGGTTGCAGAGGCGGCTTGGGGGAACAGTGTCAGGATGTTCAGGTTGGGGGTTGATGAAGAGAGTATAAATATAGAATAGATTGTGGCTTTTGTGTAAGGCTAGGGTTATAAGCATGAATTTTGTGGATGCATAGAAATGAATACATGTAAGCAAGGCAAGAAAGAGCCAAAGACAGTCATGTTCATGACTCATTGAAATGCTCTAGAGCCTGAATATCCTCCAAGTAAACTATTGAAGCTACATAGTAGATGGTATATGAGTTCAAAGAAAACGGGTACATTCCTACTATACTCAGCACAGCTTGAACTAGACTTTAAACCAACATGTTTTTCTTTCTTTAGTTTACAGCTTATATGCCGATGAATTCAATCCATCTAGCCAGTTCCTTCCCTACTCTCCAAGCATTCTCTACTCTATCGCTCCTGGCTGTCGTCTGCCTATCCTCCGCCTCCCCTCTACCTCGCCCGAACCCGCGCAACATATTCCCGACATGCGCAAAACCGCTCCTGTGCTAGTGGGAAATCTAGACGAAGCCCTACCTCAACTCAAAAACAAGCCAGACTTCAGCGTATCCATACCCAGAACCTACCGCGACACAAACCAGATAAATTGAGGAAAAAAAAGGCACGACTACAGCCGCTGCACAGGCAAGCTCGTTAGCACCTCATGCGCCCCCATTTCAACGAGCTCCCACTCCGTCTGCGCCTGCGTTTCGTTATACAAGCTGTCAGCACTAGAATTGGAACTCTCATAGCACCTTGCAGATGTTGATGCCGCGGGCATATAGGGCCCACGGCTAGAACTAGCCTGCGATTGTGCCCGCGAACGTGATACCCTCTGTCTTCCTTCTGGCACCGCGCCTTTGACTGAATCAGCCAGCGGCGCCAGAGGCGATGATGGTATTCTGGGCCCGGCTCGTCTGTTCCAGAACTCGGCGGAGAGGTTCCTGGGATTTTCAGTGCCGGGTCTGCTACCTACCCTTGCAGAAAAACTTGACGCTTCAAACTCCACCGGCGCATGGGAAGAACCCGACGCCAGCGCCGACGCCAAATGCATGGAGGGTCTCTCTGGCACTCTCTGGACACGAGCTTGGACAGTCTGCAGGTCGCTGTGACGAAGGTCAGAGGACGCGGGCTTGCGCCTGAGACTATGCCCGCCCTCAGACTTGAGCGAGTTAGCAGTACCTGGACGGATCTGCTGGATGGGGACTGGTTTCCTGGGGACGGCGGACCTCATGCTAGACTCACCCTCCTGAGATGCCCTCCTAGTACCTTCATGCAAACGACGCGATCCCGAACCACCAGAGGAAGGAGCAGGAGGGAGAGAACCTTCCGACTCGGGTGTTGGTAGATCCGGGTTCACGACACATAACTTTATCTTGGAACCGGTACCGACAGAGGAAAAACTACCTCTCCTGGTGACGGCGACGATCGACTCAGCAGAGCCATCTGGGATACGAAGGGATGGAGCCTCGCGGCGACCGCCGTTGAACCAACGGTCGGAGCCAAAGAGCTTCCTGACCTTTCGCCGGCCGAGCTCCCAGAGTCCTACTAGCTTGACGGTGTATTTTCTCATTTTGTTGACGCGCGTGCGGGTCGAGTCGTGCATGCAGGGTGGGTTTGGGGGGATAAAGGTTGATGACATGATGTGTGAGTGGGGTTTGGTTTGAAAGGTGGTGATTCCGGAAGAGATGGATCGTAAAAGGGTGGATGGTGTGAGTGAGTGAGTGAGTGAGTTGGTGTAGGTGGGTGTGTGAGTCAATCAAAAGGAGGAGAAAGTGAAACAAAACGGGGTGAGAGGAGAGGGAGGAAACGGCTATTTCTACATTCGAGTTCGAGGGGGATGGGCTTGGGTGAAAAGCAGGCCAATGTTCTCATGAAAGCTCTTCTTTCTGAAGAAACGCATTGTTCAGCTAAGAGCTGTCAGCTTGTCTTTGTTTATAGCTGTGAACGTATAAGAGTTTTAGGAGAAAAGGGCAGCACGAGAGGAGCCCCTTTTACCTGGACAAGGCATATATGAACTCAATGAAGAGAGCTTCGCCTCGATTTTGCTCTATTTGCCCTCCCTTCTCGATATGAGTCAAAGAGGACGTAATGGTAGAGAATGAAGGAAGCTCGAACAAGGGTATTTGTTTTCATCTATCAAGGACTGCTTCTGCATTTTGATCGTGAGGCGTAGAGTGAATTTGAAGGGAACAAAGGTAGTTTGACCACCAATGCCTGGGGTAAGAATGGTAAGGCCCGACGTGCTCTATATGGCATAAACATCAAAGCGCTATATGCACAGAAATAGAAGGTATGCTGTAGACTGAGAATGAGTCCGAAAGCAGGCGGTCCGGGTAGACTGAACGCTGAATGAACATTGGATTTGATCAACTGAGAAATCTATTGCTCAGGGCGCGGGGCACCCTCCGGAAGAGTCTGTTCCTTGCCCGCCCCGGGGTAGCGGGAGCCCTTGTCCTTGACCTTCTTCACCTTCTTTTGCACAACCGGCGGAGGGTAAGCCTTCTCTGTGATCTCCTGCCATTCCGGCGAGGCCTGGTAAGCAGCCTGAATGGGTGCCATGAGGTTGACGAGCGCAGCTGCAACAGCGGGCTTCAAATCTTGCGGCGTAAGGACATCGTTTGTGTAGTCGTCTTGCAGTTGCTTGATATCGGTGTAAACAAGGGGTTCCTTATCCCGGCGCTCAACTCGGAACTCCTTGTTGCCTCTGAGAGCGGCGGCGGGAAGCAGGATGAATTCGACCAAAGCGACGATGCCGTTGTTCTCAACGACCTTGGGAGCGGCCTCTGCCTTGCGGATCTTCTTTGTGATAGCCTCCGGAGGGTCGAGGAGGTCGATCTTGCTATCTTGAACACTGGAGCTCATCTTTCCTCCGCTGAGACCCGCAATCATCGGGTTAACAAGGTGTGCGCGCTTACGGTAGCCAAGCTTGGGCAGCCACTCGGTAGCAGCCACGAACAGCTTTCTCTGGTCAACACCTAGTTCAATTAGTACCTTTCACAGGAAACAAAAAGTGGGCTGGATCGTACCTCCAAGCTGGGCATCGACCTTAAGGTGCTCCTCATCAAGCACCTGAAGAATTGGGTACAAAAGACCACTCAGGGGAGCATTGTCCGACTGCTTGACAATCTCCGCACCTGCCTTCTTTGCGTCGTGCTCCGAAATCAACGACGACAGCCTGTAGACATCCATCACGTATTCGGGGCTCTTCTGGTAGGAGGAACCGAGGACGAATTCGAGCTTCTCGGTGGGAACGCCAACGGACTCAAGGATAGCCGTGATGATCTTGCGGTAGTACTTCGCGCGGTTGTCCACCAGTTCAAGCGGCGCCTTCAGATTGTCGAGGAACCCGTGGATATCGGCGAGGAGAACGACGACTTCGCATCCGGCGGAGAGGAGCTGGGCGATCTTGAGGGCGGCGACATAGTATCCGGTGTGAGGGCGACCGGTCGTGGCGGTTCCTATGAATCTTCAGATGAGCCTTTGTTCTTTGACAACAGCGGAGAAATAGGCCACAATTACCCCAGTAGACACGAGGATTGCGCCCCTCAGCGAGAACCTGCTCGATCAATTCAGGGTTGATGACCTCGGCGAGGTTCTCAGCGATGATGTCGTATCTTGCTTTCGCAGCGAAATCCATTTCGACGGTAGCCATTGTGATTCAAGTGTAGTGCGAAGATATTTGAGGGACAGGACAACAGATGGGAGGGGAAAAAGTTCAGGGCATCCCACCATTAATTTGACTCACATGGCACATCCGGCAGAAGAGGGGTACAGGGCGGCGTGGCGAGCGGTGAGAAATTTGAATTAAGCTCCGCTCACGTGGCGGCGACCAATTCCGAGAAATTTTGTTCCGTATTTCCGATATCGCTTCCGAGATATCTCCTGGCCAATCAGCGTTGTCCGATGTACTCGGCTCAAGGTTGGAAGGGGCGATCAGGGCTGTTCCTACCTTGCAGGGAGAAAGAAAACAATTAGGAAGGAGCGATGGTGGGCAGTGTCTGCCTTCAGGTGTGGAAAGAGCGAGTCTGCGTCGCGCCTGCCGTGGAAGAGGAATAGTATCAGGAAAGGCAAGCACGAGGGAGCAAGCAGCCCTTCGCACTAGCCATGTTCGAATCAACACCTAATTTACCCGGCATGAGCAATTCCAACAGCGTTGCTTGCGCACACTAGGGCTGGTTTCTTTTTACATAGTATAAATACATCTACCATCTAGTACCTGGGCACATTGTCCGACCCTTACACGTCACAACCAACCAGGGGCATCGAAGTACCTATAAACAGCCCTAACTTGGAAACCAACAGCCTCCCATTCGAAGACATCACACTCCCAGACGGATTTCAGTTCCTCGAGCAATAAAGATGCGCCTCTGCAATATCCCCCACATTCCCAACCTTCCCCGTAGTCGCTGCCTCGCCAACTCAGTGAGAACGCCTTCCCTCGCCTCGCCCTCAAGCAAATCCCACATCTCCGTATCCACGCCGCCGGAACCCACAAGGTTCACGCGTATCGGCTTCTGGTCAAGTGCCAGACCTCTCATCATCCCCTGCAGACCGGCGAGGTATGAGCTTGTCACGGTCCCGCGCGGAATTGGCTTCTCGCCGGATCCGCCTGGCGTTAGGAAGATTGATTTACTAGGCCTGGGGTAGGGTGTTTATGGCCGTATTAGGCGATGAGAAGTGGGGCGAAGAAGCAAACCATTCCGGCTACTTTGAATCTGTCAAAGGGGGGTTGGAGGAACGAGGTCAAGAGGGGCGTGTCGCCGGCTGTGAAGGTTATGGGGTCCAGGGGACCGATCTGGGAGAAGAGGTTTAGAACGTTTGCTGGGGGATTGGCTTCATCGGCTAGATTGCAAGGGTAGCCGCTTATGGCTGTTGAGGTTGAGGGTTAGAGGCTATGTAGATTGGCGATTGCGGCTTCTATGCGGGTTGCGGAGGACGACGAGAGAATCAATTCGGAGATGTTTTGCTCGAGGAGGGCTTGAGCGGCGCCAAAGCCTAGCCCGGGAGTGCCCCCAATTATAAGAACACGTAATCCGCTGAGCTTGTTTGTACACCTGAGTTGATCTGACATGTTGGAGGTATGTTGTTGGGCAATCTGATAGGGCGGATAGAGAAGTTAGGGCTGCGGTCTACATTCATACTTACCTACATTGGCGAACAAATGTCACCTTAACCATAATGCCTATATCTCGCTAGATAAGTCTCCGTTGGTTACAGCAGTTTTACCATTATTAAGGGCTCTATTGTCTCTACCGGTGACATTCGAGTAGTCTTCGGACCAATTTTGGGTCGAGGTATTGTGTCTACACTAAGTTTATACTTGTAAAGGACGCAGCAAGCCAAAGGTATATCACCTAGTAAAGATACCAGGCAGAGAATTTAATGGCTAGATAGTAGGGCATGTTCCAAGTCACACATGATCTTAACCTTCCTGGGCACCCGCATCTGTCTCGCTCGCTGGTTTCTCCCGCGAGTACGCATTTAGCCGATCGGGTCTAGAGAGGAATACAGCCAAAAAGTTCAAAGCGTGTGGCCTTAGTCGTACGGCCAGATCACGAAAGTATGCTGAAGCGATGGAAGAAGATCGAGGTTGATAGCGGGCTGGGGAGGAAGTGGACTGAGAGAGCTGGGCATCAACAGGTTATGGATCTGGTGACTTATAGCCCGTAGGTCTGGTGCCATAGAGGTACGGGTGCAGTCTCTAACCGTTCTCTAGGTTTTTGGGGCTGAACGGAGAGGAGAAGTACAAGGCTCGCAGTCAGATTGAAGAGCTTGTGGTATCGCTCAGCAGCAAAGAGCCTTTTCCCTCATTCGAGTCAGTAGGGGGAAGCATCTTGATGCTAGCTATGGGAAAAGTAGCAAACCCAAATAAAAATTACGGATTCGAAGACTTTATGTGGCAGCTCCTGCAGGCGAAAGAGCTCTCCTTGCGCCTGGAGAGGGAGAAGGAGCGCTGGAACGGTGGAATCACCCATGTTACTATACACCATATGACGGCCGCCGAGCTTTGAATGCGAAATGTGGAAATCATAGGGAAGGACAGGGAGACAATACGGGTATCTGCCCCGACCTGGCGTCCGAGGGCGCCAAATCAATGCACTGTTCAGGTTCGCAAAAAAAAAAAGAAAAAAAAAAATTAAAATTGCAGCGGCCATTCATCGCAGAAGCGCGGGCAACCATCGATGCTCGGCTGAAGCAAAGGAACCCGATGGGATTGCAGAACTATACTTGGAATTAGCGGGTAAAGAGGGTTTGAATATTGGTGTGCTGATTCTCTGCTAAAGGTAGCTTGGTTCCATCCTGCTTCCGAGGTCTTGCATCGTGCCTTCCTAACCTGGGGTTGGCTTCCACGACTCGCGAGGCAGGCACGATCCATGGTCCTTCCTAACTAGGGCAACGAGAAGACGACCCTGGCCGCTCATCGAGCCTTCCTAGTTGGTGTCATTTCTCACAAGGAAAGTACCACAGAGGTCACTCCTTCTGTTTTAAGGGTAATTTGAAAAAGCCAACTGCTTCACAAAATATTGCTCGTCTAGGATCAGTTGGTAATAAAATCCTGATATGTGGCACTGTCCTTACCAAGCACCACTCAGATGATGAAGTTGTTGAATGGTCTCGAGGTAAAGGCAAATAAAAGGCAGCAGCCGATGAAGTGGTTAAAAAGTAGTCCGCTCTGCCTCTTCATAGTCCATTAGGCGCCTCTTGACCGAACGAGGAAGACAATATAATTGATTGGCCAACCAACGAATCCGCGGCTGCACAACATTGTACGGCACGCCCATCATTCCCAACAGCCCATTACCCATTGTGAGACAATCATGCCCGCCCCAGATCCATTCATCAAGCCTCCTCTCCCAAGGCGCGATCGCTTTGTGATCGTCGAATAGAGTATCGAACCTGGTGTGGCCGTCTATTGACTTTAATACAGCTTCAGTAGTGTATTGTACCGTGAACAGATCCTCGTATGACTCTGTGCAAGGAGTAGACGCAACATTGCTTGCATTTGCATCTTGCGCTCTGTTTGTTAGACTACTGCTGCTGTCGATGTCCACAATGTTACGAGAGGCGCTGACTGCCTGCGCCTGTGGCCCGCCGTTAGCTTTCTTTGAGCGACCTTGTGCAGTCTTTCTAAGTAAAAGTGTGGTGGTGGGTAATTCATCGGAGGGCTGCGTAGTATCCAGAAGGTTAGACGGATAGTCAAGAACCAGGCCAGGATACCTTTTGCCCCGATGTGGGTGGCGAAGGTAGTCGTTCTCCCTTCGTAGTTGTTCAAACTCAATGTGATCTGCCCTTCGTAGCATACCATCTTGATTTGAAAGCTCCCGTTCGTATCGTTGCTCTTCAATTGCCATGTTCACCTCCTTCCATTGATGGCAGGCTTTCCAATAAGCTTCCAAACGAGCTTCGTTTGGAATCACGACCGCCTGCGCCATCCAGCGGGGGTTTGCCGGGCTGAGTAGGGTACCCAAGTGCCTTTTGAAGTGGATTGAGAGAGTTTTCCATCCCTTTTTCTTCGGGCTTGGACTGCACAACCAGCGGAAAACGGTCTTGCACCCAGTGAATCGGCAGCAGGCATGCGCACCTTCTGATTCTATCGTTCCCATCCAGATGGCGAGCTCCTCTATCGACTCAGACACACAGTGCCGGGATGGTACGTAGCTCTTCAAGACCACAGCATCTCCAAGTCGGGTGTGTGGACAAATTGGAATGTGAAATCCTTGTAAAACCCTGGTCATCTCTTCTTTCGTAGCCACCTTCGAGCCCGGGAGCGTTAGGACATCATACGATGCGCAAATGGCAAACTGTTCTGCAGAGTTCGACCACATATTGTGGCCCGGGTTCCTATGCATCCAGACCCGGGATTGTGAGAATAGCTTCATGACGATGCTGCAATTGGGATCTGGGAGCATGTCAGGAATGGCGTGAGGAATGAAACTGCGCCTGGTCCCCTGGAAATCGTTGAAGCTGTAGTGCTTCCCAGGCTCGACCCATATTTGCGTGCAGGACGCCGAGCACAGGCGGCTTGTTGGAGGTTGCTCTAACTGTTGGGCTGAGAAAAACTTCAACATATGAGCTGAGCGACAGCCATTGCAGTAGGCGTAAGAGCGAAGAGGAAATCCATCGCGTGCAAGTTCTGTTCGGACCGCGTGTCTGCCGTCAGGATATAGCTCGGGGCAAGTTGCTGCAAAAGTAAAGCGCAAACGCCGGCATGAAAGAGCGAGAGTGTGTTTGGCGACTGGAGGGAGGAAATCAAAGATTGAGAAAAGGAGCTCCGCTGGTAACTGCAACAGGGGCGAGCCCATGTTCGTCAAGTCAGCTTCGACCTTCGCCATCGTTATCGCCTGGTGGGAATTGGCGAGAGCGGCGCAGTTAAGCAAGTGGAGAATGCTGGAGCCTTCTATTTTGGCCACCGTGTCTTGCCTTGTTATTTGCAGCTCGTTGGATCAAACCTCCATCTGGAATCTACTCAAACCCGGTGGGCCTAGCGGTCCTGCATTTCTCAAGCCGCCAGGCTGGGGGCTGAGCAGCCTAAAGCGCGCCAAGCCTCTGCCAATTTAGGGACACGAAGACTCGAAACGAGCTGAAGATATCCATGTGGCATCGAAGACTCCAATTTGAGATTTCGCCCCATAGTTGCCCAGAAAGCCTGCTCCGGGCAGTGAAGCCTGAATACAGAATTCGGAGACCTCGGGTTGGAGGTGAAGAAGGAGGATGTTATTCACTGGAGATGTCGTGGTGGGGACAATCTTGGATAGCTGCAGAATATCACGTGATGGTCAATAATCGCAAAAGCAAGTGTGCCTGTGGGAGTATGATTTTGTTTCATAATCTCATTCCAAGGCTCGTGACTTCTGCGAATCCTTCAGCATCTTCATGTCTCACAATTTCCATGGATCAGTCCATGCAGGTCACTTATAACACATATGCATGTCTTGCATGCAAACTCCATAAAAGGCAATGTGATCGAGTCTTACCAGCATGCTCAAGATGCATCAAGTCTGGCTCCTCTCTTGTTTTTCAAGCCATGAAACTCATTATGTTGCAGAAATAAGCGTGGGTGTTTATATGGGCGTCCCATAGATGGGCGTCCCATAGATGCTTCAAGCGGGTATAAGCCTAACCTTTGACGGTTCCAACGATTACCCACTGACCTGGTCAACAGCTCTCCGCTAGCGTCGAAACGGAAGGCTTGCTTGCTCTGCCAACATAGAAAGAAACGATGTGATGGGCTAATACCGAATTGTTCTCAATGTCGTAAGTATGGTATCCTCCACCTCTTCCACGGGGAAAGCTCTTGTTCATCTTCGCAGGCTGCGACTTGACTGTACCTATCCACGCGAGCGGTCTTTATCATCTGCCGAGCTGATTTCCCGGTTTAGCAATACTCGCGGGGTAGAGTATCGCTTGCCGGGACCTGTTGGCAGTGAGCCATATATGCTCGCTCTCATCAACTGCTGTAGGTTTGGTGATCACCCTACATACAGTAGTGTTAACTTATCGTCCAGTCAAAGACAGTGTCAAGGCAATGCCAGGGCCTTCCGAAGAAGGAAGCGTGCTTAACTACATGGAGAACGACTGGATACCTCTATCTCTTACCGACCCCGCCTTTTTCTATGCCACCCTCTGCTGGGCATCCTCTTTTTACGATATTGTCCATGACCAAGGGGAATCCCGGAGCACAGTATATCATCAAACCCAAACCATTCGATTCGTCAACCAAAAGCTGGCAGCTGGCGACATCAACGACCCCCTTGTTGCGTCTGTTGTTGTCTTGGCAATACAAGCAGTAAGTGCGAGTATAATAACGATGCTCGAATGCTAAACAGGAACAGGCTATGCGCGTAAATATCCCTGCCACACTCCAGCATTGGAAAGGGCTATCATCCATTATGACGGCGCGTGGTGGGCTGCCGGAGGAAACACGATTCAGTGGTTTCATAGCTGAGGTTTTCCGCATGTAAGGGCACGAAACTCCCACTGACAGCGTCTGCTTACATGTATGAGAAATATGATGCTCCCAGCCATGATCTTTGACACAGATACTATCCTCCCCGTTGTTCCTGGACCAAGCCCACCGCAACCTCTTTCGTTCCTCTCCTGGGTTTTGAAGAAAATGAACACTCGACCGCAATATCAACTAGCGTCCGATACTCGGCTCATTCTCAAGAATATTCACCAGTCATTCAGCGACGCTCATCAGCAACCTACAACGATATCCCTAACGAAGATGTGTCTCAGCGATTGGATGCGAACAATATATGGAATGGAAGTCAAAATTCCGGAAACTCCATTACAAGGCGATCCCGCCCTCGAGGCATGTTGGCTTGCAACGGACATACTATGGTATCTCTTAGACATCTCGGAAACGTGCAGTGAAAGCACACTTCAGTGTTACCTGAAGAAACTCAAAGCTGCCGTCAGCAAAGTATCTCGAGCTACGTGGATTACATCTGCCTCTGAACCATTCTTATGGGTGGCACTGATAGGGGCTGCTGCTGCGCCCGACCAGCCCAATCGAATCTGGTTCACTACACTTCATGGATGCATGCCCTCATCCATACTGACCAAGGATGTGTCGGCTTATCAAGACTTCTGGCAGTGCTTTTGTTGGGTCAGAGATCTTCGGAGGTTCAAGATGCAACCGGTGTTGGATATTTCGGAAGTTGACGATACTTATGATCTTGCTGATACACGTGATATGGCAGTATAAGCTCAACGCCGCGGTTGATATGTTTACGTATTCTCGCAATAATAGTCTACAGCTGAGGGATTCCCTTTCCCTTGACGTTACCACTGTCCTCATGTTATATGGGACAAAATATATAATATAAAGCAACCTTTCTTCGGACTGTGTTTCGGGGAAGCGCCCTCTTTTTTCAGACTACGCTTGAAAACAATTGGCTGAATAAATAGAGGCAGATTGTATCTGGGAGAAGCTTTGACTCGAAGAATATGGATACTCGGCCCGCCGCGTCTAATGCTCCCTCGAGCATTGGACTACCTAGGTAAGGTATAGTTTAGTAGTGCTAATTCGTGGTTGGCTATATTTATCCGCATATTAATATCGAAATGTTGGGCGTGGCAACATGCTATTCTAGGAATATTTTCAACCCACCTCGCCCAACATTCGAACCTGTCACCTCCTCGGGCAGCTGTTCAATCCAGGAACCGGAGATGTACCACTCATTCCGAAGTTCTTTCGGCTTGTTTCTTTGTAGTCCGCCCGGTCGGATGGCCGCAAGGTATTCGGGTAGCCTCCGGGCAAGTCTAAGACCAGAAGAGACGTATCAGCACCAGATCATAAGCGAATTTTGCGTCAAACTGCGGAATTGGATCTCCATGACCGAACGACTTTTCCACCAAAGATGCGAGCAGCACACGACGGGGACGTGCAGACATGATTGGCCTCCTCGCAAGGGTGGGACTGGAGAACATGACGTCACCGACACTGGAGCTTTCCCCAGACATGGAGCATTGACAACACAGTGCCCCAAAGCTCTGGCGCTTTCGAGGTCAATCCTTCGACAAGGAGCTTAAGAAACACAGATTCTCACAACTGATAAGATGGACTTGGCTTTCACAAAGCACTGACACCATTTTAGCGGGCTGTGGAACCGGGACGCCTCCTTTGTAGAGACCGGACCCCTTTCGGCCGCGTCTCAACCATGCTGTAGCTGCAACTCAACGAGAGGCCAATGCATCTGCAGAGACTCGTAAAGGAAACCCATGTAGTTAGATGATCAACCGGTCGGGTGATCTCGCAATTGACCATTGGATCAAACAGAAGAGGGGTTATGCTATTCCCTGAATGGTATCGTCACTGAGCCATCAGACGGCCAGGGTGTTGCGTCCGTGCAACAGCTGCCACCGGGCGAGATAAAGCCAGCGCCCTCAGGTTTCTCTTCTCGAAAATTTCTGACTCTTTGCCAGATGCTCTTGGTTGTCAAGGAGACTACGGCAGTAATAACATTGAGCGACACTCTTCCTTTGAGAGTCTGGACCGAAGTGGCCAACTTCCAAGTTCTTCCCTGATTCCCCGCCACCCATTTTCGAGAATCCCCCACACTCCTGTCCAAGGCACGAGCGATCTCGCTGAAGTAACCAGCGGCGTCGTCGGGCCGACAGACACGTTTTTCTCTTCTTCCTATTCTTCTCCATATCTTTTCTTCTCCAGGTGCCACCTGTTTCCCCCATCTTTTCGCTGCTTCCGTTCCGTCTCTGTTGCCGGTGAAAGTGAAGCTCGTCGCAATGTCGTCCGGTGAAGGAAACGAGCAAGAGCCCCCGAGGCGCGATGTTCGCAATCACATCCTCTTCGAAATTGCGACAGAAGTCGCCAACCGAGTCGGAGGCATTTACTCTGTCCTGAAATCCAAGGCTCCTGTCACAACCGCAGAATATGGCGAGCGCTACACTCTCATCGGCCCGTTGAACCGCAACTCCGCGGCCGTGGAGGTCGAAGAGCTCACACCGTCAAACCCTGCATTGACCGAAACGATAGCGTCCATGAAGGAGCGCGGCATTGCCATTGTCTACGGTCGCTGGCTTATTGAGGGTGCGCCCCGCGTACTCCTCATTGACACCGGTACTGGCTACAAGTATCTCGACGAGTGGAAAGGAGATTTGTGGAATACCGCTGGGATTCCCTCGCCTTCTGCGGACAACGAGACAAACGAAGCGATTGTCTTTGGGTACCTGGTGGCGTGGTTCCTGGGCGAGGTATATACTCTCTCAGACCTTCTAGGTGCAATTGGCCTGCTAACGCAAACTAGTACATTGCGCACGAGCGCCGGCGCGCCGTTGTCGCTCACTTCCACGAGTGGCTTGCGGGTGTCGCCCTCCCCTTGACCAAAAAACGCCATATGGACTTGACCACTATCTTCACTACCCACGCGACGCTTCTCGGTCGGTACCTCTGCGCGGGTTCGGTCGACTTTTACAATAACCTGCAGAACTTTGACGTGGATGCAGAGGCTGGTAAGCGAGGGATCTACCACCGATACTGTATCGAACGCGCCGCGGCGCATTCAGCAGATGTATTCACTACCGTCTCCCACATTACTGCGTTTGAGAGCGAGCATCTTCTGAAGCGGAAACCTGATGGAGTTCTCCCCAACGGATTGAACGTCAAGAAGTTCTCCGCCGTCCATGAGTTTCAGAATCTGCACTCTCAGTCCAAAGAGAAAATCAATGAGTTTGTTCGTGGACACTTTTACGGCCATAACGATTTCGATCTGGATAATACTCTGTATGTCTTCACATCTGGTCGGTATGAGTTCCGAAACAAGGGTGTGGACATGTTCATTGAGGGGCTGGCGCGTCTTAACCACCGGTTGAAGGACAGCGGATCTAAAACGACCATTGTTGCGTTCATCATCATGCCGGCGCCAACAACGTCCCTCGCTGTTGAGTCCCTCAAAGGTCAGGCGGTCGTGAAGTCTCTCCGCGAGACGATTGAAATGATCGAGAAGGGGATTGGAAAGCGAATGTACGAGCGTTGTCTATCATGGAAGGAAGGTCAGAACATGCCCGACGAGAAAGACTTGATCACCAGTCAAGACCGCGTGCTCTTACGGCGCCGGTTGTTCGCGATGAAGCGACACTCGCTCCCTCCTATTGTTACACACAATATGGTCAACGACCACGAAGACCCGATCCTCAACCAGATCCGTCGTGTCCAGCTTTTCAACCAAGAATCGGATCGCGTCAAGATTGTCTTCCACCCAGAGTTCCTGAACTCGTCCAACCCCGTGCTGCCTTTGGACTACGATGACTTTGTCCGCGGCACACACTTGGGAGTCTTCCCGTCTTACTATGAGCCATGGGGCTACACTCCCGCGGAATGTACCGTGATGGGTGTTCCCAGCATCACGACAAATCTGTCTGGTTTCGGCTGCTATATGGAGGAGCTGATTGAGAACTCGTCTGACTACGGAATTTACATTGTCGACCGTCGAATGAAGGGTGTCGATGATTCGGTTAACCAGCTGACCGAGTTCATGTACAACTTTACTCTGAAGAGCCGTCGACAACGGATCAACCAGCGCAATCGCACCGAGCGTCTCAGCGACCTTTTGGACTGGAAGCGTATGGGATTGGAATACGTCAAGGCCCGGCAGTTGGCTCTGAGAAGAGGTATGTATCCTGAAGACCTGGCAAGTGCGCATGCTAATCATCGCACAGCGTATCCTACATCATTTGAAAATGCCGACGACTACTTTGACATCATTGGCGGGACAGAGCAGAAGATTTCGAGGCCCCTGTCTGTCCCCGGATCGCCACGGGATCGATCTGGAATGATGACCCCTGGTGACTTTGCGTCTCTCCAGGAAGTCAAGGAAGGCCTCTCGACAGAAGATTATGTTGCTTGGCGTCTTCCGTAAGTTGTCAAAAGCGCCCACTTTAAGAAATTCTTGCTAATCTCTGACTCAGGACAAGCGAAGAAGACGACGCGGATGACCAATTCTACCCTCTCACTTTGCGAACGAAGAAGTCAGATCGACCCTCCTCACCTCTGGACCGGATATCTGTCAACGGCCAATCACCATAGGTCGCATGGATAGATCCACATTCGATTCTGTTGCCCTGCTCTCACGCTCTCACTGTTCGCATATCTGTATTGTTTACATATTTCATCGCCACAACTGTTGATATTCTTTGACTAGAACTTTAGTTCTAGTTTGGCTGCTTAGCATATCCGCACATTTACCATTTTTGCTCCCTTCATCTTATACTGTCTCGTAGTTCGTTCGCCCTGGATTCGTCAATGTTTCCAAACTTGGAAGAATTAGACACCTCCGGTGCCGGGTAGATCCCTGGATGCTTTCACCAGGGATCGTCGGATTGCAGTCGTCCGGAAACTTGCGGGTCGAGCAAACCAGAGGCATGACGATTGGAGCAGTGG
The DNA here is from genome assembly GCF_044049435.1 of Aspergillus pseudodeflectus. Lineage (NCBI taxonomy): Eukaryota > Fungi > Ascomycota > Eurotiomycetes > Eurotiales > Aspergillaceae > Aspergillus > Aspergillus pseudodeflectus. The sequence goes on along the minus strand of NW_027263834.1, from coordinate 123,706 downwards.
ATCTCCATCTGATCAAGCTGTACTCCGGAGTGTACTACCAATGAGCGCCAATTATAATTATCGTGGTGGTTCCTAAACTTCGGTGAGCTCATCCAGACCCCTCCAAGTTTGTCTCGTGACCGGCGGGGTATTTATGGCCCCCTCCTCTGCCCCTCCTTGCTCGTCTCTCTTCTCTTTTCTCCTTCACTGCTTTTTCATCAATTGCGATTTATCTTCGAGTCTCGCTTACCCAACCTACCGTCAACACTTTCTATACGGTACGGCCACAATGGGGCTATACAGCCAGGAGCGAGCAATCTCGGGCTCCTTCGCTATGGGTTGAAGATGGGTCAAGGTATCGTACATGTATAACAACAGTCACTGCATCCGCATGACAGGTGTTCGGTTCGGGGCTCTTGCTATTCATCTAGGACAGAGGATAGCAGGAGCTCCGGCCGTTCTGAGATTATACTGTCACAACTTGATCTAGATAATACTAGCGAAAGGACATGCGCTGCATTGATTGCTCCCTCCTCCCTTTCCTTCTTTTTGAGAGGAAAAAGAGAGCGTTGTCTCTCATGCTGACAATTTCCAGTTACTCAATTGAGTTGAAACCTGTGCCAAGATGTCTACTGACAAGATTACTTTCCTGACCAACTGGTATGAGTGGCCTGGGCTTTATGGCTCTCTAATATCTTTTTGTCTTTGCGTTGTGTTTCAGCAGATATAAAGGTCAGTGGCTAAGGTCACGCTGTTAGGCACGCGACCCCGTACCACGCCCCCCTATACCTAGCCCAGAGCAAGGGATTTTTCAAGGAAGAAGGCCTCAAGGTCGCTTTGCTCGAGCCTAATGATCCCTCCGATGTCACCGAAATCATTGGCAGCGGCAAAGTCGACATGGGCTTCAAGGCTATGATTCATACCCTTGCTGTATGTTCCCCTGTCGGAAACATCATCTCACAGCAGATGGTTCTAATGATGAACATATAGGCCAAAGCCCGCAACTTTCCCGTCACCTCGATCGGCTCTCTTCTTGACGAGCCCTTCACCGGCGTTGTCTACCTCAAGGACAGCGGAATCACCGAGGACTTCCGCTCCCTGAAGGGTAAGAAGATCGGCTATGTCGGCGAGTTCGGAAAGGTATGGACACTCTCTCCTCTCCCGCATGTCCTAAGCTAAAGCAAAGTGTAGATCCAAATCGACGAACTCACCAAGTACTACGGCATGACCGCCGACGACTACACAGCCGTCCGCTGCGGCATGAACGTAACAAAGGCGATAATCAACGGAACCATCGACGCCGGCATCGGCCTCGAAAACGTGCAAATGGTCGAACTAGCCGAATGGCTCGCGACACAGAACCGCCCTCGCTCCGACGTCCAGATGCTCCGCATCGACCAGCTCGCGGAGCTCGGCTGCTGCTGCTTCTGCTCGATCCTCTACATCGCCAACGACGCCTTCCTCGCCGCGAACCCCGAAAAGGTCGCCAAGTTCATGAACGCCGTTAAGCGCGCGACGGACTATGTCCTTGCGAACCCGGAGAGCGCGTATGAGGAGTATGTCGATATGAAGCCCGTTATGGGTACGGCTGTGAACCGGAAGATCTTTGAGCGCTCGTTTGCGTATTTCAGTCGGGATTTGAAGAATGTGCGTCGCGATTGGGAGAAGGTCACCAACTATGGGAAGCGCCTGGGGATCCTCGATGCGGGGTTCCAGCCCAACTATACCAACCAGTTCCTTTCTTGGGGGCTTGATAAGGATTCGGCTGATCCTACTGGGGACCAGAAGCGCATGGCGGCGTTGCAGGAGCAGGTTGCTGCCAAGGGTGGATTCCATCGTCTTGAGGTGGCTTCTGCTTAGTTCGTTCTTCTGGACGTTGGCCTGTGGGAATCTGCGGGCTGGGTGCAGGTGGCATAATAGCTTACCTGCAGGGCATTGAGGTCTGACCTAACCTAGTTCACTCATTAAGGACAATGCCTATAAATGATGACTACTGTCTTATCAACGTATTACAAGGATTGTAAAGGGACAATGAAGAATAGTGATTCGTAGTCTAAGAACGTTATATATATACAGAAGCATCAGAAGCATCAAGTGCTCTTATGACAGTGTATTAGCAAACTCCACCCATGCTCAATACGCGGGACGAAACGGCGAAGTGAAAGGCGACAGCAGAGTCAGAGGATAATTACTGCTGTTTCGCCCTCTCCACCCCCGGACTCGGGCTTCTCAATCCTCCCACACTCCCAAAACTAAAAGTACTCAATCCACTCGGCGACCTCGCCAACATCGGACTGAGCCTCGGATTCTCCAGTACAGAAACCTGGACCTCGTCGCTATCATCGCTCTCTGTGTCGCTAATATGATGTAGACCCACTTCCTGCTCCTCGACCCCGTAGACACTCTCCCAGTAATCGTCATCATCATCGTCGTCGTCGCGGCCTCGGCGGAGGAGGTATTGGTACTGCCATCGACGGCGCAAACAGAAGCCCATGCAGCACCGGCGGAACAGGTAAAGAAGTATGAGGAGGAAGAGGGTTGCGGCGACGCCGGCAAAGAAGAGGGAGGAGGAGGAGGCCGATTTGTGACTGGGATCGGACTGGGGTGGGTGGTCTGGGCTTGGAGTTGGACTGTTGGGGTCCTGAGGTGGCGGAGCGCTGGGGTCGAAGGGGAGAGTTGCTGTTGTTCCGAGGACTGAGCCTGCGGAGTCGAGGGCGCGGATGCGGAGGAAGGAAAAGGTGACGCCAGGTGGTATTTGAATTATGGTTTCAAAGGTGGACTTCGGTGTTTTGGAAATGGTGGTGAACGCCGGCGCTGAGTCGGGGCTATCATCACCATATTCTTCTTCCTTCACATGCTCCTCATTTATGGAGCTCGAATACGAATTCGGATCGTAATTAGGATCAGGAAGGGCAACGTCCGCCCCTTCGAGAACCCACATGGCGACTTCCGTCGCGCCATTCCAACTGACAGCCGCTTCAAAACCAAAGATCTCAAAGTCCGGTGTCGTGGACGGGTATCCCTTCCACGCGTGCTTGGATACACGATACGAGGCTGGATCCCCGGAGCCAAAATGCGCTTCAGGACCGAATACAGCGTGGCAACGGGGGATGCTTCCGTCGTATTCTGTCCAGGCTGGGCCATTGAGGCCGTACGAGAGGAGAACATTGCCGCTCTCCAGGACTTGGAGAGAACCTTGTGACTGTGGTTGCGCTTGAGGAACAACCATGTGCCTCTCGAGGGCAAGATACGTCTGGCGAACCTTGACGGCTATGGTGGATTGGTCAACGTCGAGGTAGAGGCCTCGATTTCGTTGGTCTTTCGGCGATGCATTGTCAAACAAAGTAATGGCTGTGTCGTTGTCCTGGAAGCGGGCGTGATGTGGCCAGACGAAGGTCGAAGCGTCCCCGGACGAAAGGTCCTTGAAGTCGCTGTGCTTCCCTCCAAGCCGCCATATGACACTCCCTGTGTGCCCATCAATATACACGAGGTAGTTGGCGTGAAGTCCGGTGACCAAGAAATTGCCCTTGGCATCTTTGTCAACGCCATTGATGTGGAAGAAATCCCAGGCAGTCTCATAGCTCCCGCCCGCATGGTCGCGCGGTTGGGTGACTTCGGTGAAATTTATGTGCTCTGATGCGCGCCATTCAAAGAGGACCCTGTTGGTCTCGACGTCGACCTCAACAAACCTCCCATCCCAGATCCAGCCTTGTTGAGGCCCGTCGACCGATTGGAAATTGGCCGGGACAACATCATAGATGGTGAACAGTGCCGTGTCACTGCGCGTGATCCGAAACTCATGGAAGTCGGCGGAAAGGCCGTGCGGGCCTTTGAGCTTGTATACTTCACTGTATGACGAGTCGAGCTGTTCCCGATAAGATTAGTTACGAATCTCCTTCGGATGGAATGCCAGAGAGAGCGTACCATGTAGATAGAGCCATCGCCATGTCCGTCAACTTTGTCATCGCCTGCCCAGAAGGTGAGATAATCCTGACCTTTATAAGTATTGACGTCGAGATTATACACCGGCAGGTCATTGAATGTGGTTGACCACACGAGCTCCCCATCCTGATCAACAATTGTCGGCCCATGTGCTATCATGCCGTTACCCCGAGGACTGAGAAAGGTGTACTGGCCATCCCTGCATTCGATGCTGTTGGAGACGACTTCGATAGGCGGACCGACAATTGTCGTGGAACGGTATTCGACCGCTGAATGCCATGGCTCGGGGACGTCATCGGGTGAGGGATAGGGGTCGTTTGCGTGAGCGAGGTTGAGCAGAGGTGCTAAGAGCAGAAGCGGGCGCCACATTGCGGAAGATGCGGCACGCGGGTCATGGGAAAGAACCTGGAGAAGGAGTAGGTGATTTATCGGCGTAGAGTCCCCATGTCGATTGTTAGAGAACAAGACGTTAGAAGCTGGGTGTCTGGGACGAGTGGAAATAAAAGTCAAGACGCTCCAGGCCTCATTATTTTTAGTTGCCGCGGGATGTTTTGGGGGAGCCGAGACCGATCGACGGGCGAAGCTGTTGCAGGTTGGCCGGTTGGCTGGGTCCAGAGGGGCGCATCCCCGCCCGGAGTCTCAGGGTCGAGGCTTCTATTTCTCCTTATTGGAGGCTCACCAACTATGCTCCAGTGTACTCGTACGCAATCTACAAAAGTTCATAACGGTCATCCAATCATTCTATTCTATATTACGAGGTATATCCGTCGGAATGTCATCTGCAGCTGCTGTACAATAATGCCGAGACGCTTATTTGGTGCGCTTGTAAATCTTACCAAGGAAGGCCTCAAAGACCTCCTTCTTCAGTCCCTGGGACTCGTCCACGGCTGCGATCTTAGTCTTGATCTCGCCCACAATCTTCTCCTCGTACTCCTTGTAGACTGTCTCCAGATCCAGCTCCTTGAAGAGCTCCTTGACCTTGGCCTCAAGAGCGGCGTCCTTGCGACCATAGCAAGTATCGAGGAGCTTGCGCTGCTCAGCGTTGCAACGTTGGAGAGCCTGGTTCACAATCCACGAGCACTTGTTGTCCTGAATATCGGTTCCAATCTTTCCAATGACCTCGGGGTCGCCGTATGCGTCAAGGTAGTCGTCTTGGACCTGGAAGTACTGGCCGAGGGGAATGAGGATGTCGTGGGCCTGCTGGAGGTTCTCAGGAGTCGCAAGCTGGAGGTAAAGGAGAGCAAGGGCGACGGGAAGGTAGAAGCTGTAGTAGGCGGTCTTGTAGGTGACGATGAACATGTACTTCTCCATGGAAAAGTTGTCGAGGTCGACCTTGTCTTCAGGGGCCGTGATCAAGTCGCACAGTTGGCCTAGCTCGGTTTGCCAGGTAGTCTCGTGGAAGAGCTCAACGATGTCAATGTAGGCAGGGTGGGAGCGGAATTGTTTCTTCAGGATGATATAGATGCCGGACTCGAGGAGGAAAGCGTCGTTGATCGCGATGAGACCAACTCCAGGCTGACGGTACCAGCAGGGCTGACCGCGCCGGGTGATGGAGCCATCCATAAGGTCATCACTGACCAGGAAGAAAGCCTGAAGCAATTCAGTCATCCAGCCCAGTGTGGCGAGATCCTTGTATTGCTCCTCAGACAGCGGCTTCTTCAGCAGCGCAACACCCGTATCGGGGACGGAGAGACCGCGGTTGAGCTTTCCGCCGGGAACGTTGGTGTTGAGGTTCTATAGAAGGACAAAGAGGTGTCAATGACTATCAATTGATCAGAAGCCCAATTGCTCTACACTACCTTTTCGAGCCACTCGAGGGCATTCTGGGGCAGGTTGTACTTCTTCGCATGATCAAGGATATCCTGAGCCAGCGAGGGAAATACCGCCTCAAAAGCGGCACGCGGTGAAGACATTTTGGAGAAAAGTGATATGAGATGACGGGCGCAAACAGAGCAATTGGACTGGGGACTAGAAATATGAACAGAATTTCGGAGAGCGAGCAAGCACGAGGGGCCTTAAGAGAAGAAGGGGCGGTCTCTCGATTTCTTTGAGCGGAGTCCGGAGTATCTGGGCAAAAGGGGGGTCTCCGATGCAGTATGAAAACTACAGAGTACCCCTCAGTGACGTTTGCACTGTTTGTTCCTCTCCATTGTTTTGACCAGCTCCAGATCCCATCGTCAGCAGCCATTCGCGCAGCTTTGTCTTTTTTTCGGCAAATCGCTTCGCAGGACGTGTCTTGGGCCTGAAATTATCTCTGGGCTCAACCATGGCTGCCAATTTCACCGAAGACAACATAAAGGAGCTCAAATACCGGCTGGAAGACGCGGCGATAAAATGCTCCGAGCGCTGTCTCTACCAGTCGGCGAAATGGTATAACGCGCTAGCTCTATACTTGATCTTTACCGTCTTGAGGGTATCCTGCTGACTGACAGTATGTAGGGCCGCAGAAATGCTCGACTCGATCATCCCGATCGACAACTATGACACCGATCCCGATTCTCCAATGGACATTACCGATCCACCTCCGAGCCCTGTGAATCCCTACCTTCGAACCCAAGATGCGCAGGAAGCTGCACTCGAAGCTCAGGAAGCGCACAAGTACCTCTTAGCTAAATCATACTTTGACACCCGGGAGTACGACCGATGCGCCTCGGTGTTTCTCCCGTCCAGCATCCCGCCTATTCCGTTATCTACCTCTTTGCCGAACCCGAAGCCGATACCATCATTGACACCGCAAAAGGGGAAATCAAAGATGTCGCCATATGTCGGGGTGAAAGAAAACATCGCTATAAGGAATCCATATCCTAAGCTCAGTCAGAAGTCATTATTTCTCGCTCTTTACGCCAAGTACCTTGCTGGAGAGAAAAGGAAGAATGAAGAGACGGAAATGGTTCTCGGTCCGGCTGACGGGGGCGCAACTGTGAATCGGGAACTTCCAGACTTGGCTCGCGGGCTGGAAGGATGGTTCACGGAGCGTAGCGAGAAGGGCGTCGATGACCGTAACCACGGATGGCTCGAGTATCTCTATGGAATTATTCTCCTCAAAGGGAGGAACGAGGAGGAGGCCAAGAAGTGGTTGGTAAAAAGCGTGCATTTGAACCCCTTTCACTGGGGAGCCTGGCAAGAATTGAACGATCTGCTTGGTAGTACCGAAGATGTAGGCCACCCTATCTGAACGGCCGATTGACTTAGCTAACGATTTACAGCTGAAACAAGTTGTCGACCACCTACCTCAGAACATCATGACCCTCATATTCCACGTTCACTGCAGCCAGGAACTGTATCAAGCTACGGAAGACACATACCAGGCCCTGTCGGAGCTCGAAACAATCTTCCCTGAAAGCGCGTTCTTGAAGACACAAAGGGCTCTACTCTATTACCACTCAAAAGGTAGCGTCGGCACGCCATTTTCAAACAAACCACTAACCCCGGGCAGATTTCGAAGAAGCATCCCATATATTCACGGATATTCTAATAAAGTCTCCGCACCGCCTCGACAGCCTCGATAATTACTCCAACATTCTATACGTGATGGGCGCACGACCGCAACTAGCCTTTGTAGCCCAAGTCGCTACCGCCACCGACAAATTCCGCCCCGAAACATGCTGTGTAGTCGGGAACTACTATTCGATGAAATCCGAACACGAAAAAGCAGTCATGTACTTCCGTCGTGCGCTAACCCTGGATCGCAATTTCCTTTCCGCCTGGACACTGATGGGCCACGAGTACATTGAGATGAAAAACACACACGCAGCCATCGAATCCTACCGTCGTGCTGTTGATGCCAACCGCAAGGACTACCGCGCCTGGTACGGTCTTGGTCAAGCCTACGAAGTCCTCGATATGTCCTTCTATGCTCTGTTCTATTACCAGCGCGCCGCAGCGCTCCGACCCTACGACCCGAAGATGTGGCAGGCCGTCGGATCCTGCTACGCAAAGATGGAGCGCTTTGAACAAAGTATCAAGGCTCTGAAGCGAGCCCTTGTAGCAGGTTCTTACTACGCCGACGACTCCTCACACCACCCAGGAAGTGCCCCACATGGCCGCAAAATCCTCGACCCTGAAACACTATATCAGATCGCATCGCTCTACGAGCGCCTTGACGACGAAGAGGAAGCGGTCGCGTACATGGAACTCACTTTACAACAAGAAACAGGCGGACAGCCAAATCAAGATGAGGAATCCGAAGCATCAGAAAGTGATAACGACGATGATCAATCCACGTCGGGACACCGTCGACGTGCTCGACGACGCCAGAACGACGAGGACGAGGAGACATGGCATGGTACAGGGCCGACAGCTACAACCTCAAAAGCGCGCTTATGGCTTGCCAGGTGGTCCTTGCGGAATGGTGATTTGGAACGTGCAGATCAGTTGGCGGGAGAGCTGTGTCAGGATGGGGTGGAGGTTGAAGAGGCAAAGGCGCTGATGAGAGATGTTCGGGCGAGGAGGGAGGCTGCTGAGTGATCTGGTCTGCTAAGTCTTCCTATGCAACCCCCTTCTAGTTCACATTCTACTTTGCTTCCAGATATGTATTCATGAAGACTAAAGGCTAGCGCGGCGTTGCGGCGTTACTGCTCGGATATAAGTTATTATGATACCAGTTATTCCTAAGCCAGTTTCTGATGAACAAATCGACCCAAAGTTCAGCTTATCAGCTTACCAACAAATTCTTATCACTCCCTTCACCCAATCTTGCACCAGTATCCTCATGAACAGGGAGTTCGAAATCCTCAGATGATAAGGCCGAATAACTTCTCTGCCCGTCGTTTGAGCGCCATCCTTCGCTCCTTAGGTTTCCTTGCATCAAGCAGCTTTTCCAGATAAACTTCACAGTCAGGATCAGCCTCATCCGGTCCAGTCCAGATTACATCAACATGGCCGATCATGCGCAATGTCTTTTGTGGACTCGGTTTTTCCCCGTTCATAACGCCACCACGTACCCTCCTCTGTTCTCTTCCATCCAATCCGTCCGAGTTCGGTTTCAGTCATTGCCTTCACGCCGACCGGCGTGTAGCCGCTCATGAACACTTGCAAGACAGGGTAGTGCTCGTAGGTATCGTGAAAGAGACTGCAGGCATATTCTTGGACTGATTCTGTATTTTCCAGAAACAACGAGCACCTTGGAGGCTCGCCCCAGTAATTTCTCTGTACCAGTGTCTCAGGCCATGCGTCGAAATCATTTCAATCCAGACGAAGTATGATACCAGGACATGGGTCGTCGGAAAAAGTGCTGAGCATAGCCGAGTCGACCTGAGTGACGTATTCTGACATCGCGGTCTGCATTTTTGGACTGGCAGAGCTATACCGACTTCCGACGGGAAGCTGCCGCAGTATGTCGATTTGTCGACTTGTCTGATCTGCTTCGGCAATTGACGACTCGACCAGGTGTTTTGACCAGGCATAAGGCTGCTTCAGACTTTTTACGTTCTTGCGCTCCAATACATGAGCCGGTATCTCCGAGCCCTGTTCCGACATCTTCGCTACTGTTCGACGAACGTAAACTACACCTCGTCCTCGGGCTTTCGTTCCCTGTTATCTTCGTCGTGGTCCGAATCGTCGTTGGAACCTCCACCCAAAGCCCCATTTCTTCGTCGCCTCCGTCGTCGTTGTTGTAGGTTAAACCTCCGTTCCCAGAGGCTTGCGGGTCCGGAGGTGGGAGCGCATCGGTAGTACAATCGGTTCGACGGGACACTTCTCCTGCGAGAGTTCCGGGATTGTACGACTGAAACTCAGACACTCCACTGTGTGTGGCGGTATGATCGCCACGGTTAGACTGGCAAGTTCGAACGCTCATGGTGGTGATCAAGCGGCATTTATGCGTGAGATAGATTCGGAGTTGGAACCTGGAGGCAAATGGGTTTTTGAAGAGTCAAGTCGGAGCACAGCCTCATTCGTGGTCAAATTGGATTGGGCTTATCTGCCGTGGGCAGCTGCAGGTGCGGGCATGTCCCGTGTTAGGCTGAGGCGAGGTGTCGGACAAGTATACGCAAGCCAGGAGTAAGCCTTGTACAACTCCAGCCTCACTCCAGTGAGAGGGATCGATCTCTAGGTCTCCCGTCTGCGGACCGCATAAAACAGGGCCATCGATCTATCCAGCCCGCAAGGACCACCAAATCATATCCTCTACGTTTGGCACTCCCCTTGCAAGCCTACAAAGGCCTCAGTTACCCAGTGCACCATCAACACTGACAGGCCCTCGACCTTCCCCTGCCACTGCGGCCCCAAGCTTATCCAAGCCCGCAACCCCAAGTCTCTCTTCCGAGACCTTGACGCAGGAGGAGGTAGACAAGAAACCTTGGAAATATATAGGGTTCGCGGGTCTACACACCCCGTGGACCTGTTCCAAGAACTTTACTAACGAGGGTATAATGTTGAACGCTACCACGGATACTCCAGCTTCCTAGCCTCCGACAACGACTTCTGCAACTTTCGTCGTTTTGAACGACTTTATACTCGAGTAATCCTAGCCTTACAAGACGATCTCACGGAGATCGAGGATTCCCTCGACGAGATTGACCGAGCGTGCAGCAAACGAGATGGTCCTGATATCAACAATGGCTCGTTGCGACGAGATACGCAACAGGAACGCGTGGAGCTGATATGGGAGGCTCGTCAGAAACTCGAGGAATACAGTCGGTTTCCCTTGCGCTTAGATGATATCTATATTCTGTGCTCACTAACACAGCGCGTTGGTACTGATAGACCGATACATATACCACTACATCCAACTCAAGACCCGGGAGTCCGCTGCTGAAAAGGACGTCAGCAGTCTGAAGAACTGGTTCTATAACCATGACGGCGCAGTAATTCCCGCGGAATGGAAATACATTGATATGGATGATCTCTTCACGCTTATACCCAAAGACCGAAGGCCGCTGCGATGTCTCTTCGAGCGTTCTTCTCGCTTTCGGTTCTTTCAGCTTTGGCAGAAGAACCCTACGGTATCTGACCTCCCGGTATATATTCAGCATGTTCATTACTCGTCTGATAAACGGATTGATCACTTCGTTATTACTACTCTTCTTGAGTTTAGTTTCTTTGGGGACGAATGCGAAGCCTTATGAGTCTTTAGCAGCGACAGCGGCGTGAGTCAACCAGCCGTATCTCTTATTCTGGGTCTTTTCTGCTGACCGACCACAGGACTCCGCTATTCTAATGGTGTTTCTTCAGCTTGGAGGCTCGAGTATTGGCCAAGGTTCAGTAAGGTAATGAGAGTGCGCAGCACAAGTTCAAGAACCCTCAAGTTGTTATCCTAGCAAACGTAGTAGATATCCAGAACGGCCACTCAAACATCATCGTGCTTCAGCACGAACTGGAGGGTCTAAGGAGGTAAACTCCCCAAGTATCAAGAGCTCCTTTCTATCAGATAATATCCGGGGCTTGGGTATATAGTCCCAGTCCGGATGTGCTCTCGGAGCATCTAGATCAGCACGGTCATCTGTGCTCGGAATTTCTTCGACGGAGGTGTGGGGGCAGCTTTTACAGTCCCATGCTATACAGGCGCAAAAATATTCTCGGCTAAGCTTCTCCCATGTCCGCCGTAGAGAGAAGTGGTAGTGCTTTAGGCTCCTATAAATCTCGAGAAACTTTGTGCGGAGAATCAAGATTCGCGCTCCTGGAGGAAGATTGGGGGTAGAGAGGCGTAGCGTTTGTGTGAGGTGATTGCATAAGTCTTGGAGCTTTGGGCCTAGCGGAGTGTGGAGCTCATCAAGGAATATCATCCCCAAAGTGAGCTTTTGGGAGATATGCCCAGTACAGCTGAATTTCTTCTGTGCTATCCAAGTCGATTTGAGCATGAGGAAGAATTCGTCGATCGTGTGAGCAACATTCGTAAGCCCGGCAATCTTTTGCGAGTGTTGTCCAGGGTGGGTTGCAGAAATAACATATAGAGGAATCTCAGAGAGAGGGGATTTGGGACGCTCGGAGTCCGTCTTGCGCGAGTGACGTTGTAGAACCTGCTGATCACGCGTGACATTCTTGCTGGGGGTAGAACCAACTTCAAAGGTCGGTAGGTAGGCAGAAAAAGAAGCAGCTACCCTCAAGCGTGGATACTTCAGCACATCCGCTGTACTCTGTTTTCTTGCTTCTGTATCGACATTTTCGTTGCGAGGTTCAGGAGTCAAATACGATGCTTTCCTTTTTCGGCAGACTCCTTGTGATGACAGGTTTCCGTTACTCGCGAGTATACTGCTGTCAGCGTCGGGAGTACTGACTGGTGAATTAGAGGCACGGCGATCGACATATATAGGAATGGTTTCCGTCCCCGTATCAGACGTTTGACATAGTGGGCCCTCTCGGCAGTGTTGTCTTGAGTCATTTCGTGAACGGCATGGAGATGAGTCCTCTTCATTCTGACTCGCATTCGAGATAACAGATTTTGAAGGACTAGGAGTGCCAACCGTAGACACGCTCTGGGATCGATCTCGAATATAGCCTGCCATGGACGTGCTAGACTTCACGCGCTTCGCCCACTCCGCCTCTTCTTCCAGCGAATCCTCGGGGATAGACACCGCTGACCCAGCTAGATCTTGCAATTCCCGGAACGACACAGCATCCTCAAAAGATCGATCTGAATGGATCTTCAAGATTCTAGGAAAGCGAAGGGTGTAATATCTGGCACCTGAGGGTTTCTCGAAGCTACCTCCCAGCATTTCAACGACAAATGGCGTCTTGAAAACAACGTCCATTCGAGGTATCCCGGGTCGTCCGTACTCGAAATCGGTGTCATCACAGGAATCCGCTCTTCGAGCACCATACTTCCCAGACGTGTTTAGAGTTTGCATCATGGTCGGACTCATACAATGGTGGTCAATAACATCCACGATACAAAACCTAGGTGTAGCCGAGCCCCGCAGAACAGCATCTTTGTTTTCGAGGCAGCCAACAAAGAAGTGCGTCCAAGATAATCTCTTTTCTCGTCCAAGAGTTGAGGCATCCCGAGCATTGTATGCCGCACCGATCAATGCCACGTCTATGGTGTCGCCCAGTCCCGGGATATAATCCTTCTTAAGCTTAATCCAACGACCGGTGCAGCTGTCACCAGGATTAATCAAAATTGGGAAATATGGGTCCTCGCATCCTTTCAGAACGAGCCCTTCCCATCGCTCAGCAATTCCCATGGAAAAGAATGACTCGAGTTTGGATTGGCTATCCGGGCGTGAGAAGTCGATAACTCGTTGGTCGGCGATATCAGCAAGCCCAGGGATTATCTGCACCGTGTCCTTAAGCAGTAGTCGCCTCTCACGATGGGGTTTTCTCAAACAAATATTGTCATCAAGTAGTAATATATCGAAAAACATGATCATCAAATGCTCGTAGGGTTGTGGTCTGCTCCAGTTAGCACTATTTCGCAAGCGGTATTCATGAATGACTGACGGAGAATCGCAGTCTATTCCAATAAAAGTGCCTGAGCGAGAAATGAATTTACGTAGCTTGTGAAATTGCAGAATGCTCTGCCGCTCCTCACTCCAAACCAGCAACTCGCCTTCCAGAATACAACGATGCGAAAACTTGCATTCTGTTTGTCCTATTTTCAATGAATCTTTGATTGCTTGGTGGACCCCTGCTCTGTCTGCAGTCGACTCTTTCCCACTTTTCGAAAAGATCTGAATTGAATGTAGGTGCTTCGAAAGATCGATATGAATCTGGCAATACTCGCCGTCGTATTTTCTCTCGACACTCATCCTCCGCTGATCGATCATTTTGCAACAATGCTTTATGCTCCGGGCTTTGTAATACTCCGGGCGTCCTATCTTCGTTCCAGTGATCGGGACGAGATGGTGCAGAGCTATTTTCCCTAAGTCTCTTGCTAGACTAGGCTCGGGTTTCGCAGGGAAATGGCGTATAGGTTGAGATGAGATCAAGTTGACGGCGGCTTCGAAGGAGTTCTGGAAGAGGAGTAGATGTGGAAGTAAGAAATGATAACTCGCCAGGGTGAGCCTCTCCGGTACAATCTCAGAGAAGTGGGATTTGAGAATCATTCGCGTTAGCCATTTGGCATCCCTGCTACTGAGTCTCCGATATATCGGGCAGAGTGTCTCCTCCACGTCGACTGCCGAACGTTGTCTTCGAACTGTGGGCCCAGAGAATCGACATTGAGATGCAATTTGCGTCAGCGCATAATCTATCTCCTCCACATTAACCTCTTGACCAGCGGGAATGACGTTCTCTGCCTGGCGCATAACATTTTCCACGCACTGCCCGAGGTCTCCTCCGCCGGATACGCGCCATTTTTCAAGCTCTTGTCGCCGAGAGGACCCAAGAAGCAAGCATCTGCCGATAAGCCTTGCGAGATTGGTATCCTGTAGCCAGTACACTCGGTCCGTTCGCTTGACCGGAAACATGCATGAAAGCAGGGCGAGTTGATCGTTGTCTGGGTCACGAAGCCGTTTGCCATGGCGGACAAACCATTCCGTAACAACGCGAACATCTGGGTCCCTGTTCCTCGCCTGAGTGGTCGCTTTCAAAACCCGAACATCCTCGAGGGCCGAAAGCAGATCACAGAGGAAAGAGAACTTGAACCCCATATATCAGAGGATTTAGGCGTTAGGAATCGACGCCTTTCCGGCTTCACATAAGTATTCATGGAAGAGTATGCCCCTAGAGAAGGCTTTTTACGCCTCTGGCAACTGAGTTATACAGAGCAGACGAGATCGCTTGTGAGTTTTGCAGAACTTGAAAGGGAAAGACGCGAGCGGGGTTGGAACGTTCGACGCGGGCACGCGTCCATGGATCACGATAACACGTGATTCCCGCTTTTGAATGAATGCTGAGGGATATGGCTGGGCTGCTCTGGCTCGGAAGACTTGAATCTTCTATTTTGCTTGTTGTCGTGTAGTCGTTCTAGATAGTAGAATACAAATGTTGCACCTGAATCGCCGAATAGTGCGCTCAACCACGATCCTCAGCCATTTACTCAACAACCCGATGGTATAAATTATGAAATGATAAGAAGCCAACGCCAGGTTTTGACCACGATGTAAAGGATTGGAAGAGATAATATGCCAAAAAGATACTCTCCTCAGAGAATACCTTGTTTCTGCAGACTGTTGAAAGAATTAGCATTGTTACGGGTACTTCAGTAAAGAGAGGGACGTACTCGAGATAAATCCTTTCTGGCATCACATTGCCCTCCGCATCTTCCATCTGGACCACATTGTCTTTGAGATCTCTGTCCTTCTTGCGCTCCTGCTCCAGCTTCTCCCACAGTCGGATGGCGTCGTCGATCTTCGTAATCTCACGGAAAAGATTGGTGTTCGAGGTAATACCCAAGCACTTCAGTCCAAAGATATGCAAGGCTTCTGAAAAGTGCTTGTCGAATGCACGGCGACCCATGTACACGTAGTTTCCACATATCTCGCAGGAGTACTCGACACCTAAGCCGTGCAGCTTGTACAGCCAGTAAGGGATGGGCTTGCCATCCCATGCAAGCGGAAGTTTAAGGGGATTGTAGACTCGGTCTTCGCCTTCTTCATCGGATTCCGCTGCACGGTCGCCTCCAACATTGTCAGATTCTGCGAGCATTGCCTCCAATTCCATCTGTCGTTCCCTCTCCGTCATACCCTGCCTCCGCTCAACATTGATCTTCGTTGCTTGTCGCTCGTTCTCTAGAGTTCTCGCTAGTGAGCGGACACGATGCTCGCGCTCCGCTACTGCTCGTTCCTTCAGGCGATGAGCCACGGAGCTTCCGCTGCCGGCTAACGGCGCGGATCGGTCCGCCGAATCCCCAGCGGCCTTACGAGCCTCTGCGGCTCGAATGTGCTTCTTGCCCGTCAAATGATTCTTGTAAACGTTCTCGTTCTTGAACTCCTTCTCACAGTCCGCACACCATGTGCCTTCCCCAGACCCTTCGGTTTGTGGACCCACTGTGCCATTGCTCGCGTTCTCTTCCGTCCATCCAGGAACTTCATTTGCCGCCCACTGTTTTTCGAAATCTTCGTCAAAGCTAGCGAAGAGCTTGTCCAGGTCTTGAAGAGGTCTAGACTTCTTGATGAACTCTTCGAGATAATTCGCCAGCTCTCCGGCGTACTGGAAATATTTGTCAGAAAGCTTATTGTTCCGTTTGATCGGCAGTTGCGGGGGGGTGAAAGCATCGAATATGTCAAGATATTGTATGTATGATAACCTCTTAACACCCGGTAAATTCAGGTATTCCTCGTGTAGCCGTGTAAGATCGAGAAATTGTCCGTAGCCTTCTTCGCCAGTGAACATTGTGTCAATCTCCATCCCTGTCGGCTCACCCTCTCCTGGTTGCCGGCGTTTGTACGCTCGCTCAAGGTTCTCCACGGGCTCATTGGGATAACGCTTGTGAAAGTCCTTAACCTCGTCTAGTCGCTTGTAGAATTCTTCGAATTGGTCGCCCGTGGAGAGGCCCTGGATCTCTTTTTCGCGCTCGCCATCGGTGCTTTTGTAGATTTCGAGTAATCTTTTGGACTGGTCGTCTATGCGCCCAAGGAAATGAGCAATCTCATGGTCGCGAGATAAGCGTTCACGTATCTGAGCGAGAAGCTGATTAGCGACAGACAACGAAGAGAAAACTGCAAGACAAACTCACGTTTCGGGGTTCTTCAGCAACGCGATCCGCAATCGCTTGCTCTAGTCTCTCCAGATCCTCGTGGATAAATCGCTGGTCTTCAAGCAACATTCTGATCTCAAGAAGCTCGACTGAATTCGTCGCCACTAATGTTGACTTGAGACGGCCGGAGTCGCTGTTCAAGAGCTCTGCGACCGGAACGCTTCACGTGATCTGGGCGGTGGCGCATCGATTTGGCGGAAAAGTCGGGGTGCAAGACTCGAGCCTTTCTCACGCCCACGAAACCCAGTCCATACATCAGATCTCATTTACTTTAAGTCGCTGCATTAAAAATGGCGGATGGAATCGACAGGCGCGCCGATGGTAAGGCTCCAAAAATAGGAATCTGATGAAGGCGAATGCTTACGGCGCAATCTCAGACAAAATGGAGTTCAACACCTCCAAGGAGGTCACAGTTGCTCCTACATTCGAGGATATGCACCTGAAGGAGAGTCTTCTCCGTGGTATCTACGCATATGGCTATGAGTCCCCTTCAGCAGTCCAATCGCGTGCGATTGTCCAGATTTGCAAGGGTCGCGACACAATTGCTCAAGCGCAGTCCGGTACTGGTAAAACCGCGACATTCTCGATCAGTGCTCTACAGGTCATCGACACTGTCGTGCGCGAGACCCAAGGTATGCTGGCCATCATTGATACCATTATTGAAGTAATATTGACATCCCATAGCTCTCGTCCTCTCCCCCACACGCGAACTTGCGACCCAGATCCAGTCCGTCATTATGGCCCTCGGCGACTACATGAACGTTCAATGCCATGCTTGCATTGGAGGCACAAACATTGGAGAGGATATCAGAAAGCTCGACTACGGTCAACATGTGGTTTCTGGAACTCCTGGTCGTGTCGCAGATATGATTCGGAGACGCCACCTGCGCACTCGGCACATCAAGATGCTTGTCCTTGATGAAGCAGACGAACTCCTCAACCGTGGTTTCCGCGAACAGATTTACGACGTTTACCGCTACCTTCCTCCGGCTACCCAGGTGGTTGTCGTTTCCGCCACCCTCCCGTACGATGTGCTCGACATGACTACCAAATTCATGACGGATCCCGTGCGCGTTCTCGTCAAGCGTGACGAATTGACACTGGAAGGCATCAAGCAATACTTCATCGCCGTTGAAAAGGAAGAATGGAAGTTTGATACCCTCTGCGATCTCTACGATACTCTTACTATCACACAAGCCGTCATCTTCTGCAACACCCGCCGAAAGGTCGACTGGCTCACCGACAAGATGCGCGAAGCAAACTTCACAGTCTCCAGCATGCACGGAGAGATGCCACAAAAAGAACGTGACAGCATTATGCAGGATTTCCGACAGGGCAACTCTCGAGTGCTGATCTCTACCGACGTCTGGGCCCGTGGTATTGACGTTCAACAAGTCTCCCTCGTTATCAACTACGACCTTCCCACCAACCGTGAGAACTACATCCACCGTATCGGTCGTAGCGGTCGATTTGGGCGAAAGGGTGTCGCCATTAACTTCGTCACGAGCGACGATGTGCGCATTCTGCGTGATATCGAACTGTACTACTCAACACAGATTGACGAGATGCCAATGAATGGTGAGATCGCCTTTATTCCTCGTACCACGACGTATACACTGACAATTCTCCAGTTGCCGATCTACTTTCTTAAGCTTTCTCGCCTGCTTTTCTTACGAGTCGATCCACATCACGGCCCATCTCTTATCTTCGCGCCGTAGCCACTAATGCGCCCCATACAGTCTTTCAGAGCACCCTGCAATTTACAGCCATTGCCACGAATATGTAAAAGTCACTTGGGTGTTTGGCACTCTTCGGGATAGGGAACCACAAAAGGCAGAGTGGAGGAAATGGGAAATTCCTTAAATTGGTATGTTCCAGGCTCGTTTACCTGTGCCCTGTTCGGAGGCTGGATTGCATTGCTGACGCTCTACTCTACGGCCTGAAGTTATCAACACTATTTAAATCAACAAACGATATCTCAATGCTCTTGTGTGACAGTGAAAAGGGTCGATGGGGCTTCTTCTACCACTTTCTATATACCATATCTTCTTTTATCTTAGCAATGAGTCGATGCTACAGTGCATATTTTCGTAACTATCTAATTGAGTCGTCTCTTTTCGCATCATTTGGAGTCCTATATGCAACTACTGCTTGAGCGGGTTTACCATTCCTATAGGTACCCAACCTGCCTCGCCGGGCTGAGTCTAGTAAACTATGATGTGCTAAGAGCTAGGTGCAGAAACAACACAAGAGAAAACTAAACAAGACAAAAGAATGGTAAAGAAGACAAAAGAATGGCGACCCAAAATCCCACTACACCCAACGCACTCCCTTAAGAATAAGTAGTTGGACCACCAAAAACCTGGACATAGTAAATAGCAGACAGTCCGTATATTGAATGAACAAGAATATATTGATATGCAGCACCCATGAGATGGAAATGCTAAAGTGGGAGATTCAACGCCCCTTGACGAATGCAAAGTATAGGACAATTTGTGAAACCAAAAGGTGGGCGCCTGCGACCTGTATCGACTGGATCATGAAAAACCTGAGATAATGCATATATGCAGCGTTCAAATAGATGGAGGATTGGCGGAGAAGTGGAAGGAAAGGGGTGCAATGCTAGGCAAGGCGTTCGAGGGGAAAGTCCAATCTAAAAGCTCGAGGTGGACCGCAAAGCACTCGTCCGGGCGTAACCATTGCCTGTGATCGCTCGTCGCTTGTTTGGCGTGCTATTCGGATGCGCATCGCTAGCTCGGCCCCAACTATAAAATAATCAGTATGAAGATAAAGTGCCATGATCAGAAGTAGTGAAGAACTCACATCTTGACTAAGCAGTCATCGCCTGCAGAGGCAAACATGCCGGGGTCAGCAGGATTCCACGAAATCGCGTTCACACAGCCGGACAAATGTCCCTCCAGGGTCTCGACAAGCGTTCCGTTCTCTTTATGCCATACATAAATCCGAGAGTCTATCCAATCGTCAGTATATTGCAAGGAAAGGTGAATGAATCAGGTGGCTTGCCTTCACTACCACTGACGACAAAATTCTCTGCTGCGCCTCCAAAGGCACTTCGAATGATAAACGTGCTTTGTTTTTGGCCTTGAAAGCGGCGAATTACTTCGGTAGTCTCGATGTCGATAAGTTGAATTTGGCATTCAGTCAGGTTTACAAGCATGTGACGTGAGTCTTTGCTGACGACAATTGAAGTGGCCTTGCTCTTGAGTGGAAGGATATACTCCTCCTCGTGCGTGATGAAGTTGAAAACTCGGATTTTCTTCTCCACATCCACAGCAATCAGCCTTCGACCGTCTGGAGTGATGGCGCAGTCTTGAACACGGAAACCTGAGGGCCACATATGCAGCGGCTGGCCACGAACGCTCCAGTGACACAGTTGAGATGTTAGGTCGAGAGAGGCTGTTACGAACGACTCTCCGTTGGGAGCCCAGACGGCAGCTGTTACTGGTTGTCGGTGGTGATTAATGGTCAAGAGGCAGCGTCCGGTCTATTTTGATAGATTAGCGTCAGGGCCCAAGAATCGAAGTCCGAATCGTTAGCATACCTCAGTGCTCCAGACACGAGCTGTTCTATCCTGTGAGCAAGTAATCAGTTTGGAATCGTCCGGGCTCCAAACAGCATGAGCAACCCCGGCTTCATGATCTTGAAGTTTATGGATAACTTCGAATGTGCTGGTATCGTAAATAATCACACTGTTGTCGCGGCCCGCCGTAACTAATTTCGTGCCATCGTGAGAAAACTGACAGTGCCAGACCTCATCAGAATGCTGGGTCAGCTCCAGTCTGGTGCTCAGAGGGAAATCGTTCCGGTCGCACATGTGGTCGGAGTAAAGGGATGGAGGCAGCGCGGTATTATGATATAAGCACTGGTTGATCTGATTTTGTTTGACGTGGTCTAGTAGCGTAGCTAATCGATTATCTGGAATCATGACAGAGGGTGAAATCGATTCTGCTGATGGTCAGAATAACGTTGCGGGGAGTTTTGGGTTACACAATACTCACTGGACAACTCGGAAAGCAGACGCTCTCGGGATGAGCCAATAGAACCGTCCCAACCGGCTTGGTCGTGAAGGTGCTCCGGTGGGCACATCAGGAGACTACTCCAACACGTTAGCCTGGTATGTATAGAAAGGAAGAGCAACCGTACCTTGACAGAGCGTGTAAGCGCCCAATATCAAAGTTCAAGGGTGTCAGTTCATGGCGGAGAACCATCAAAGCAGCCCCGAGATCTCGAGTATCCAACAATTCAAGAAACTTTTGCTGCCGCAGATAGAAAAGCATCTCGTTCCGGTCGGCATTCTCTACCAACGCCAACCGCTCCTTGCTTGCCGTTTCATCTTCATTGTGTCCATTTCCATATTGTTGAAACGACTGTACCAGTATGCGTTCCGCCTCGGCCCAACGTCCCCCTAGTACCGCATTCCTGAAGATAGCTACTGCGGGGCTTTCCAGTTGGTAACCGCTTTCCTTGCTTAATAGTTCTGCTGAGCCACTATAGCCAAGTTCGTATAGACTTTGGATGAGTATTCGAGTTACTTCCTCACGATCATGCCCAAAGTATGAAGTTGTTTTTGCCGGAGCTTTTGGTAACCTGCCCACCTTCATTTCACCATTCGGGCTAGGATGCGTTGACTGTCCGTTCAGAGCTCGGGAAACGGCAGCCTTCTGAGAAGACGAAGCCGCCGAGCTCTTCGGCAGTTGTGAAAAGTTGTTCGGACTCGAAACTCCATCTGGTCGCATATTTGCCAGGCGCCTGCGCTTGGAAAATGAAGGATAGCCCTCTGACGGAGCACGGGGCTCGGTGGTATTTTGCTGCTGG
Organism: Aspergillus pseudodeflectus; assembly: GCF_044049435.1. Classification (NCBI taxonomy): domain Eukaryota; kingdom Fungi; phylum Ascomycota; class Eurotiomycetes; order Eurotiales; family Aspergillaceae; genus Aspergillus; species Aspergillus pseudodeflectus. The sequence goes on along the minus strand of NW_027263834.1, from coordinate 102,372 downwards.
AAACTAGCCTCGCCTGTCGCCGTGTGACCTCCCGGACGACTGGTGGTTTCTTGGGGTAGGGATTCGGGGGTATTTGACGGACTGCGGCGGCGGCGACGGCTATGAGAAGAGGATATATACTCGGCGGCGCCCGGACGACTGCGACTATGTGCGGACTCTCGATATGGTGACGAAGGGGTGCTATCCACGGAGGGATCGGCGCTTGGGCGAGAGGACGTCGGCTCGGAGGAGTAGGGGAGGGTCGGGTGGTCGGGGGCCGCGGAGGAGGGCGTATACGACGGGAGGCGGTTTGCCAGATCGAAGATTTCAAGTCTGCCCTTTTCGCCTGGCTCCGTTGAAGAACCAGGAGAGCAGACCTATAGTAGAGGTGGGTCACTGATGCTCTTGAAAGCTCAGTTCCCGTCCCCGAGCTCGACGCAAATCAGGAGCCCTTCAATTCCTTACCTTTGAGGGAACAAGGTGAGAGTAAACAGATGATTCAGCGAGAGATACGGTGCTGGTAACTATCGTCGAAAGATGCGAGAGGGGATGTTGCCGAACCGGTGGAGTGAGGTCTTATCGGGCCCGACTGGTGCTAAAGGGAAGGTGCCAAGCTCCAGAGACTGTGCTGAAAGGATGGGGCTAAAGCTGGAGTTGTAGAAGGAATGCCGTCGAGTAAAAGGTTAAGTCGGCAAAGCAAGGTTGCAAGTAACAGAGTTTATTGCAGTGGTTGAGGGCAACTTCAAAGATGGAAAGATGGATGTCGTCGTCGAGGTTGAAGCACTCGGCGGATAGTCTTAACTATTCTCCGTGGGGCCAACGATGAACGGTCACGACTTCCTGCGTAATATCGCCTAAATGAGCACTATTTCGCTCAGAAGCATCTGAACGGAAGATTAGCACGCAAGTTCAACTTGATAAATCGCTATATCGGACTGTTCGAAGCCTAAAAGCTAATACCCTATTCCGTCGGCTACGCTTTGCCCATGATATATATCTAGATCATGTTGACGCCTGTGTTGACCTTAACAGCCTAATCGTCATCAATAAGCAACAAGATCCTCCGAGTCCCTGAAGGCCCTATGCTACAACACTGACCTGATGGACAGCAAAGCAGACTCCTTGCAACACGGTAAGAAACATGTCAGAACTATCAGAGCTGCCACTACCGACGCAAGGATATCCTGACGCCATCAGAGCCTATCGAATGACTGCCGCGGCTATTCGAGGGATGATAGCAATCCATGTTTCAATCCTCTATTCTCCGCGCTATTGGCTGGTAAAGGTCATCAGCGCAACGACGAGACATCATCTGGACGAATTGTCACAGGTTCGGAATGTTGACTGTTGATGACGCTACGAGGCAACCTAGTCGCTCCTCGTGGTATCATGAGGCTTACAACGCCATTAATTTCAGGGCAGCTGTGCTTACTCCTGCAGTTCAGACATGGGTTACTCCCACCCAGCTCCCTTACAAACAGCCGCGATGCCACGTTCCGAGATCCAACTGAGGCTTTGCCCGGTGGCATCGCTCTACAAGCCAGTTAGGTACACATCCGGCCGTCCGTTACACAAGGATCGCCACTTGTGATACAGCCCCATTCCTGCATCGGAGGCTGATTCGGTGAAAATTCCTTTTCCCGTTGGAAACGCAGCACTGATTAGTCTACCGGTATACTTATGATGTCGAGCAAGGAGAGGTTCTTCTCAGTGCTTCTCATCATGCGAAACAACCCTTACAATCAGTAACAGCTGAGCCATTACTGGCGTTTGCAAACCCAATGCGTGACATTCGGCAAATTGCAACCAGGATTACTTGTTGCTAAACCACCCTCGACCCATGGTACAATCCAAGAACTAAACCAGATTCCCTGACCTCATAATGATACATCATAGCTCCCCCACATCGCCTCCCCCGCAAGCTATATAACCATCCCTATTCTCGAAATCTAGATCTCCATTTCTCAACCTTGAACCCACTCTGATCTGAACTTTTCTATAAACCCCTTCAAACCCACCATCGAAAAAAACCAAAATGGGCTGCGACTGCGGATCCGGTTCATCCTGTAACTGCACTGGTCCTAACACCTGCAACTGCGGCAGCAACTGCGAATGCAAGGAATGCGGAGTATGTTGCCCCTGTCTCCCCTTGGCCCCTTAAGATTTGTATTATTGTAACCAGGTGCATGAGTCGGCATAAAGACAAAGGCTAATTCTGGCACCAACTAAACAGAAGTAAATCATTCCATCGTCGATGCAATCAATGGTTTAGGGGATGCAGACGACACTGGCGTTGAGCACTATTCGGGGATGACCACAATTTTGGATGTTTTATTGGATTTTTAAGTTGCGCTACTATCATCATGAAAGTGGCGTGTATGGAAAGACATAAATTGAAATAAATTGTCTATTTGAATTCTATTTCCAACCTTCACTAGCTATGCATTTATCCCTCGCCTGCCTGCTTCATGTACTTCGGGCCTTGGGCCCTTGAGCCAAACTTTTATCTAGTTGCTCTGCAACGCAGCCTTCGACGCCTCCAATGCACCCGTGATCGTAAACGATATACAGGGCGAGAGCATGTACATGATCTGCCAGAGTCAGCCTTACCAAGTCCCTATAAAAACATGACAGAAGGAGGAAACATACCGTCAAAGTCTTCGCGATGGTCATCTTCTGCGTCTCAGAGACCTTCGCCAGCTCTGCCAGACCCTGAATCACCAGCGCAGGAGGTCCCGCAGGCATTAGCATCATACTGAACCACAGCACGGGATCTGATCTGAGCACAGAAGTGTTCTTTGCGAGGCCGTATATGATTGCGATACTCAACCTGGAAGTCCATCGAACCTCAGTCAGCATATCAAACCGTCGCTACTTCACTCAATGTATAGGGGGGCGCGAAAATGGAGAGGAGAGGAAAAGGAAACACTCACGCAGGCCAAATAACCAATCTCACCAAAAAAATCGTCAAAATCGCTTTCCAACCCGGGTTACTATCCCTGCCACCCTCCCTGCTTCCGCCCTGGATTTTCTCGAAACTAACACCTAGCTCACAGCCCACAATAAAGATTTGTAGTGTTGTGAACAGCTTTCCGGTATTCTTGATACTCGAGGTCAACCACGCGTTGAAGATCCCGCCCTCTTCATAGCTGTTAAAGAACGCCTTGTGCAGCTGTGGGACGAGGCCGAGGACTGCCCCAACAAGCGTGCAGATAATCGCGACGTCGGCGAGGGGTGTATCAAAGGCCGTGAGAACATTCTGCTTGATGCGTTTCGGGAAGACGAAGACCACTTTCTTAGCCCAGCGCTTGAGCTTTGTTGAAAGGTCCTCGTTGGCCTTGTTTGATCGTCCGCGCAGGAGTGGCATTTCTTCGTTTGCCTCAGCATGGCCATTTTGGGCTTCTGTATCCGCGGCGTTTCCTTCGGCATCGTGGTCTCGTTCTTGGTCGTGATCATCGTCTTCGCCGTCCTCGTCGGCGTGCGTGAGCATCGTCGGTCCGACGGCGTACCCAATTGTCTTGCTGATGACGCCGCAGAGGAGGAAGTAGCTCTGTGCACGAGCTATGGCGTTGGTTACTGAGTCGCCGTCTTGAACAATCATCTTTAGACTGCCAACGCTCTCGAGCGACTGCAAGAGCAGCAATGGGAGCGATGTCGTATTATTGAAAGCGCAAGCAGGAATGACCCAGCGAGGGAGCTTAAGGAGCTTCGAAGCGAGGTGACCCAGTAGAATCGAAAAGGATGTGTAGACGATTGCCCAGACTGAATACTTGTTAGTTACATAAACGCATAATTGTATTGGACAGGGTTTCTGAATTTTTTACCCAGCACAGGCAGATAGTTCATCGCATTGTCCAATTTGAGCTGCTCGCCGAGATGCACGAGGATCAGGGCAGGTAGGAAGACTTTTACACCTAGCCCAGATACATCGTGGATGGAGCTCGTTTGGATGAGGCCGAAGTGGCGGGTGAGCACTCCGTAGCCCAGAGTGAGGACGACGGAGACGCAGGCTTGTAAGGCGCCTACAAAGGATGTACGGAGGCTTCCCTGAGGCATACTGACCGGATATTAAATTGCTGCTGTTTCTTAAAAATTGGAAACCGAGCACGCGAGCTGGATTTATGCGAGCGGCTGTGTTGATATTCCATGGCGTCATGATGGCGATTGGACACCTCCAGCCAGCTTGGTCTAGATCCACTCCACATCGAAATCAAGGGTTTATATTGTCGGTGACTTCAGCCAAGTACAATGCAAGTGCTCGTACCTGATAGCTCTTAAGGGATGAATGGTAAAACAAGATTATTTTTAGCAATGGGATTGTGACTAACCATTTACTACAGCGAGGTAAAAGTGGAAAAAAAATCACTTCCATCCACATCACCAGGCGCGAAGCAGCTTCTGCTGGCCCAACAGACGTACTCCTGCCAGAGCTCCATACAGCACGGTCACTGCTGAGGTACAGGCAGCGAGAACACCCAGCTGAGCGAGCGCTTCAACACCTGGCTTTGTTGCTTTTCGCTCCTTGCGAGTCCCTAGTCTCGTTGTACGGGTAAACCAAGGTACATATTTAAAGTCAAAGATTGTTTCGCCGCCAAGACCGTGCTCCTTATCTGTGATTATCGAATAATACAGCCTGCGGCGAATCTGAGAACATAATATTAGCACCAAAGCGCATAACAAGCAGGGAACTAACCGCAATCCATGCTTTGTCGAAAAGTGGGAACACACGATTCGAATATGCAATGAGGATAACAAGATAGCAGTAACCGTATATAAGAGTTTGGTAGTAAAGGCTCGTCTTTGGGATATCAAGGCGGTCGGCGAGTTTGTCGCCGTTGAGATGCCTGGCCATAGCTTCCATAAACTCTGCCGATGCAAAGCTAGGTGCTGTATTCTCAAGACCTATAACAATGTTCTTGGCTAGGACTTGCCCTATCGGTTTTGGGTCGACTTCGAACGCGAGGATTGACTCCATAAAGGCCTTCGCTGTGGGTTTATCTGCAAAGACGTCGCTTGGGGTACCCATGTAGTATGCCACCAACCGCCAAAGGGCGATATAGTCGTCGATCTCCTTCTCGGTCAGATAGACACCTTGTCGGGGGAGTCCTATCCACACCACACTGGTTGAGAATGTGTTGATGGTCCCTATACAATCAAGGTCACTGATTGGGATGCCAAGTACCTCAATGTCGAAATATTCCGGCTTCTCCTTGGCGAGGCTCATGATTCTCGACCGAACTGAAGAGTGCAGAAGTCTGACCCTGACCGAGGATTTGTGACCAGCACCGCCCGGTTTGATAGAGTCCAGAGAAAGAGATACTTGAAGAACATGTTGGAGGGTTTCGAGTAGCCTCCGCCGCACGACGTCCGCACCAAACCCTCCTGTCCTGGCTAAAGTTTCAACCACACGACTGGCACCCCTGCAGCATGAGACTTAGTATACAGCTGTCAAAGGTTGGTCGGCATACTAACATTCCACCCAGGAGGCTCTGGAAGCTAAGCTATATGGATACTCAGCGGATTGTACCACCCATCTTGTGCATAATGATTATACTTACCACATTCATTATCGGCATTCCATAGCGGAAGAAAACTTCCTGGCCTCTCTTGATCTGGTCCCAGTCGACCCAGTCAGGCACCGTGGTAATTTCAGTCCACAACTCCTGTAGCTTGGCGTCGTCCTTTGCATGCTTCTCCAACAAGGCCAGTAGATCTCGCTTGGGTGCCTTGATTGCTGGCTCTCCTGCCTTTGGGCGATACTTCTCAGGAGGCGCGAGTTCGTTGAGCTTGGCGATGCACTCATCGGCGAGCTTGTCGTACGTGAAAGTCATTGGGCGCAACTCATCCGGGGTCTTATGGAATTCCGTCCATTCGAACGAGATGTCCCAGTGGGTGCGAATGTCGGGGCCTGGCATCTTTATGGCGTGGATGCTATTGTCGCAGTATATGGCGCATACAAATGACAGCAGCAGTTGAAGGCCCGTGGGCAACAACGCATATAATATACCATCTTGTCCTATGCGACAAACCATATGATCATCTGTGCCTTCTCTGAGCACATTTCCCGGAGTATTGGCTAGCCGATTTCGACAGCAGTTTCCATGTGGAAAAAAACGTCCATTCCTGGAGAGGCAAAGAGCCGAAAAGCGGGCTCGCATCCACGGATCGAGGAAGTCTATTTACGGTTAGCTGGATACATGCGACATGTGAAAAGCTCTGGACGTCGATATGAATAACACTTCGATTTGCCTCAGGATTAACAGAAAGTGCGGGGAAGCACATCTCTGCTATGCTGGTTGGCGTTATCACGGGGGAGATATTATCATGGGGGCGTTCATGACGCTGGCTATACGAGTCATCAAGTTATGCTCAGACGCATATATCTGAGTATCGGCTCGACTATGCAGGCATTACTTCACCAAGTGAGCTTCACAAGGAGTTATTGTTGAGCCGCAAATTGGTCCGGTTTGAGACGAGATTGATGGTTGATATTGGTCGATCGCTGTGGACAGCTACGGACTGCTGTATCATGGGCCATTTTGAGCAACGCAGTAAACGCCCCGATAGGCTTACAGTAGGACTCATATAACAGCTCCACGTTCCGCAAAGGACGCCTCATAGAAGATGGGATGTCTGACGGCCGCCGCGTTTGCGTTCGTCTCCAGACAAGATGTGAATGCCGAGTCTCTTAGCATCAACATCGCGCGGGAGCCTTACTCAGCGCCTCAGGCTCCCTAAGCGATCCCCGACGACCATAACGCTACCTCTGAGCAGCGAAGAACCCACGTTTCATTGAGAACGGAAAAGCCTAGAGTCGAATGTTGGGATTGGGCGTTCGTCGACTGAAAGCCCGCCCGTCTCTGCTGGATCTCATTGCCAATCGTGGGGTTGGTGAACTGTCGTCCTCCGCCCGATCGCAGAAGCCTCCGTCATCACCGCCCAGACCAGGCGACCTGCCACCGCTCCCCGTTTCGCCCACGACCTCCATTGACAGCACTGGCTCGAGCAGTCCCAACATCCCACCGCCCCTCCTCATAACCACCTCCGTCCATACTCCCGTTTCTCACATAATGGCTCCCTCTGGAAAGGGCTCCGAGAGCTTTGAAGATGCCCAGCATGGTACAGTCTTCTCCATCTCCGGCCCCGTCGTGATCGCCGAGAACATGCTTGGATGCGCCATGTACGAGCTGGTACGTATATCTAGAGCTTTTCGGTTGCTTCTGCTAGCTCCGATATTGCGTACCCACATTCGTTTTACTCGGCCGCTTTACTTACCGTGCATCCTGGACATCTAGTGCCGTGTTGGAAATGACCAGCTAGTTGGAGAGGTCATCCGTATCGATGCGGATAAGGCCACTATCCAAGTCTACGAGGAGACAGGTACCGCCCGCACCTTCCGTTCCTACTATGCTTCTATCGGATTATTGACGGTTATTGTCTCCTAGCTGGATTGACGGTTGGTGACCCCGTCTGGCGAACCGGCAAGCCTCTATCCGTCGAGCTCGGTCCGGGTTTGATGGAAACGATCTATGACGGTATCCAACGACCCCTGAAAGCTATTTTCGACCAGACAAACGGCATCTACATTCCCCGTGGTATCAAAGTCAACGCGCTGGATCGTGAGAAGAAATGGGACTTCAAGCCCGGCAAGTTCAAGGTCGGCGATCACATCACTGGTGGTGACGTTTGGGGCTCCGTCTTCGAGAACAGCTTGTTGAATGACCACAAAATCCTCCTTCCTCCCCGCGCCAAAGGTACGATCACTCGGATAGCGGAAGCCGGTAGCTATACGGTCGAGGAGCAACTGCTGGAGATTGAGTTCAATGGCACCAAGACAACCCACGGAATGATGCACACCTGGCCTGTTCGTGTTCCCCGACCGGTCAATGAGAAGCAGTCCGCAAGTGCTCCCTTCATTGTCGGTCAGAGAGTGCTGGACTCTCTCTTCCCTAGTGTGTTGGGCGGTACTGTCTGCATTCCTGGCGCTTTCGGATGCGGTAAAACTGTCATCTCTCAAAGTGTGTCCAAATTCTCAAACAGTGATGTCATTGTGTACGTCGGTTGCGGCGAGCGTGGTAACGAGATGGCTGAAGTGTTGATGGACTTCCCCGAGGTACGTTGCTTGGCTGGCGCTTTTGGGTACATAGTTAATGCTAACGTGCATGGATCTGCAGCTCAGCATCGACGTTGGTGGCCGGAAAGAACCTATCATGAAGCGTACTTGCTTGATCGCTAATACCTCCAACATGCCTGTCGCCGCTCGTGAAGCTTCCATCTATACCGGTATTACTATCGCCGAGTATTTCCGTGACCAAGGAAAGGACGTCGCTATGATGGCAGACTCCAGTTCCCGGTGGGCTGAGGCCCTTCGTGAGCTTTCTGGTCGTCTGGGAGAGATGCCTGCTGACCAGGGTTACCCCGCCTACCTCGGAGCCAAGCTCGCCTCTTTCTACGAGCGTGCTGGTAAGAGTACCGCCCTGGGAAGCCCCGAGCGGGAGGGTAGTGTCAGTATTGTCGCTGCCGTCAGCCCACCTGGTGGTGATTTCTCAGACCCCGTTACCACCAGTACTCTGGGTATTGTCCAGGTGTTCTGGGGTCTCGACAAGAAATTGGCCCAACGCAAGCACTTCCCCTCTATCAACACATCCATCTCTTACAGTAAATACACCAACGTCCTGGACAAATTCTACGAAAAGGAACATCCCGAGTTCCCTCGCCTGCGTGAACAGGTTCGAGGATTGCTCGCAAAATCAGAGGACCTCGACCAGGTCGTGCAACTTGTCGGAAAGGCCGCCCTCGGCGATTCCGACAAGATTACCCTAGATGTGGCTGTGATGGTGAAAGATGACTTCCTCCAGCAGAATGGATACAGTGACTACGACCAGTTCTGCCCTCTCTGGAAGACTGAGTACATGATGAAGGCGTTCATGGGGTACCATGACGAAGCACAGAAGGCGATTGCCCAAGGTAAAAGCTGGCCCAAGGTTCGTGATGCCACTAGTGACATCCAGAGCGCCCTCCGGAACATGAAGTTCGAGGTTCCGGATAATGAGGCAGAGGTTACTGCGAAGGTACGACCTATTCCTTTTGTTTCTGTCATGCACTTGCTAATCTGCCGCAGTATGAGAAGATTTTGCAGACCATGTCGGAGCGGTTCGCCTCTGTGTGTGATGAGTAATTTGCTGTTATACCTGAAGAACGATGTTTTCCTTTTACACTATTTCTGTCGAGAGCTTGTAGCATAGCAGCTTTCTGTAGTTACTCATGTTTATATCAATACTACACAATTAGATGACCATACGAAATTGGGTAACAAGAACGATGCCTAATTATTATAGCTACCTAAACTGGTTTCCAAATCAATAGGTATCTCAATTCTTGGTCGCCACAGACCTTTGTGGCTGGGATTTAGGTGCACGGCCCATATATAAACCCCACGCACCGCCCGTGCCCAAACATGGGGCTTGGCTTTGTTGCTGCCTCTTCGATCTCGACCACCGACAGGAAACTTGGCCGCTCGCCATCCCGCTTCCCGACCTTCCCACCGCACCTCTCAGTCTCTCCTCTGCTATATATCCCATTTACCTCTCCTATCTCTCTTCTGGCTTTTACTTTGAAGCGACTGTTGCTGTACTATTGTTTTGCCAGCCATGGCAAGCCCGACGTCCGGCTACTCGTGCGTGACTCTGGCTCCCTCGTGCTTGAACCCGGAACTTAGCTGACGATTGGATCCCGGTGACAGGATAAACGTCAATGACCCCAGCTTGATTTCGCTGGTCAACAAGCTCCAAGATGTGTTCTCAACCGTCGGAGTAAGTGCTCCTCACTACCTGGGCCGTGCTCCGATTCGCACAGCCCCTCCCTCCTGACACCGCCTGTTGACGGGATGCTACGCAGGTCCAAAACCCGATCGATCTGCCCCAGATCGCAGTCGTCGGATCGCAATCTAGTGGGAAGAGTTCAGTATTAGAGAACATTGTCGGCCGGGATTTGTGAGTAATCGGTTTTCGTCGCAACTTGCGCGATGTCCTGGGCCGCGCGTCGCTAATCCAGTGGACTGTATCTAGCCTCCCTCGCGGTTCCGGCATTGTCACCCGAAGACCTCTCATTCTGCAGCTCATCAACAAGCCCTCGAGCAACCAAGCGAACGGAACGAAGGAAGACAAGCTCGAGACGACGGATAAGGAGGCGAACCTGGACGAGTACGGAGAGTTCCTGCACATTCCCGGACAGAAATTCTACGACTTCAACAAGATTCGCGAAGAGATTGTTCGTGAAACCGACGCTAAAGTTGGCCGCAATGCCGGAATTTCCGCCGCTCCGATCAACCTGCGCATCTACTCGCCCAACGTGCTCACCCTGACCCTGGTCGATCTGCCCGGTTTAACCAAGGTGCCGGTTGGGGACCAGCCGAAGGATATCGAGAGGCAGATTCGCGATATGGTTTTGAAGTACATCAGCAAGCCCAACGCCATTGTTCTTGCCGTGACCGCTGCCAACCAGGATCTGGCCAACTCGGATGGCCTGAAGCTTGCCCGGGAGGTAGACCCTGAGGGTCAGCGCACGATCGGTGTCTTGACCAAAGTCGATCTTATGGACGAGGGCACAGACGTGGTGGATATTCTTGCTGGCAGGATTATCCCTCTCCGTCTGGGTTACGTTCCGGTGGTCAACCGTGGTCAACGTGACATTGAGAACAAGCGGCCTATTTCCTACGCTCTGGAGCATGAAAAGAACTTTTTCGAAGGGCACAAGGCTTACCGGAATAAGGCCTCGTACTGCGGAACCCCATATTTGGCCAGGAAGCTGAACTTGGTGAGCATTGCCTCCCAGATTGCGACGGACTCTGGCTAACTTTATAGATCCTTATGATGCACATTAAGCAAACCCTGCCAGACATCAAATCGCGAATCTCCTCGTCGTTGCAAAAGTATTCGTCTGAACTTGCACAGCTTGGCGACTCCATGCTCGGCAACAGCGCCAACATTATCCTGAACATTATCACAGAATTCAGCAACGAGTACCGAACAGTCCTTGAGGGTAACAACCAGGAGCTTTCTAGCATCGAGCTGTCGGGTGGTGCTCGTATCAGTTTCGTCTTCCACGAGCTGTACTCGAATGGTGTCAAGGCAGTAGATCCCTTTGACCAGGTCAAAGATATCGATATTCGCACGATTCTGTACAACTCGTCCGGTTCATCGCCTGCGCTTTTTGTCGGAACTACCGCCTTTGAGCTGATTGTCAAGCAGCAGATCAAGCGGTTGGAAGACCCTAGTATGAAGTGTATCTCATTGGTTTATGACGAACTTGTCCGCATCCTCGGCCAGCTTCTGAACAAGCAGCTCTTCCGACGCTACCCCATGCTCAAGGAGAAGTTCCACGCTGTTGTTATCGCTTTCTTTAAGAAGTGCATGGACCCAACAAACAAGCTTGTCCGGGATCTCATCAACATGGAATCCACCTACATCAACACTGGCCACCCTGATTTCCTCAACGGACACCGCGTAAGTGATTGAAGCTGTTTCCAAGTCTATCTACTGACTAGCGCAGGCAATGGCCATCGTAAACGAACGCCACGCTGCTGGCAAGCCGACCCAAGTTGACCCGAAGACCGGCAAGCCTCTCCCTCCTCGAGCAAACAGCCCTTCCGTCGAAGCTATTCCAAAAGACGACAATAGCTCTGGATTCTTCGGCAGTTTCTGGGCGTCGAAGAACAAGAAGAAGATGGCTGCGATGGAGGCGCCGCCACCAAACCTGAAGGCCTCCGCGTCTCTGTCTGAGCGCGAGAGCACCGAGGTCGAAGTCATCAGTAAGTCTCCATAAGTACTAACAAAAAGGACAGCGCTAACAGAGTGCAGAGCTTCTTATAACGTCGTACTTCAACATCGTCAAGCGCACGATGATCGATATGGTTCCCAAGGCCATTATGTACACCCTTGTGCAGTACGTGCCCTGAATACCCGTCCTGAACTCTACTGACAGATTCCAGGTTCTCCAAGGAAGAGATGCAACGCGAACTGCTCGAGAACATGTACCGCAACAATGAACTTGACGACCTTCTGAAGGAGAGCGACTACACCATCCGGCGGCGGAAGGAGTGCCAGCAAATGGTCGAGAGTCTCGGCCGGGCGAGTGAGATTGTTAGCCAGGTGCAGTGATTGCACTAGACTGCGAGTTGTGATTCCCATTACGTTAGTCCTTCGTTTCCTTTTGTCTTTTCCGTTTGGGTCGCGGGTGGGAAAGATTCGAGACTTCTCTTTTATTCGAGGGATATATGCCTTATGTTTATACTTTTCGTGATGTGAGCAAGAGTTGCTACGGCCGCATTTCCTTCTGATGTCGGGTCTGGATCTTTCTCACGAATTTGTATCGCCTAATGATGGATGCTTTGCGCTTAGAGTAAACAGACTAGTCGTACGTTCAGCAATGTACAGTACTACCTATATGAAGAGATTAGGCATGACCGCAGTCCCGCAGACCACATCGTGCTAGTAGTCGTGGCAATTACAGCAACAGCAACAAATGGCAGCTGCAGCCAACGTTCCTTCCAACTGGGCCCTCGACTTATATCATCTGAGATGCTGGCCATGTGTGGTGGTCACATGAGTGATGAGGGATCATGTGGCCCCACTCTAAAGCCACATCACAATCAGGCTAGCGTGCCAGCTTTACCCCCACAGCAAAATTAAGCGTTTCTTTAGCGCTACCTAGCGCCGGGAAGAGAACCAATTAGCGTGTGTCTGTGAAACCGTTTACAAAAGGTGTGCAGCTCTTGGGCTTCATCTCTGTATATCAAAGCCGAGCTCGAGAAATAGAATCTGGGAGCCTTGAAATCAAATCAAATCTCGCTCTTAAAAAGGGTTGATTTGCATGCAGCTTGCCATTACCTCGCTCCGTCCCAAAATGGGAAAGGAGCGACATCTGATGCAGGTGAGAGTGAGGGCCAGCAGACGGCAGCCTGAGAAAAGTTTTCTTCTCAGGCTTCTTAAGCTTTCGCTACTGCGTCTACTTTTTCAAATCTTTTTCCCTTCCACTCTTATTTCTTGTTATTTCTGTCCTCGACTGGTCGTTTCTGTTCTCTCACTTGCTCGTCACTTGGCGCGTCGCAAAGTACTCACGTACCAGGTAGAGAAGCCTTCCGCGCAGAAGTATGTAATTCCCCGTCTTAGTTTCCAGCTCTAAAATTCCACTAACAGCTCTCACTGTCAAAGATGTGCTTCAACATCGAGTTCCAGTCTTCTCACTTGGCTTGTCGCGCGTATCCAAGGCACGTAGTCAACAGCCAGCTGTTCGTTGTGTGCCCGAAGAGAATCGAGGCCCGCAAACGAGCCCGCGTCGCCGCCGAAGCCGCTCTACGTTACGCCATCTGGGTTGATCCCAGAGCGAACAACAATCCCCCCCTTCCTCACAGCGACGTTACCAACTGGCACTTTGTGCTGAGCGACGAGGACGGCTCAGACGACGAGGGTGTCGCCTATTCCTCTGTTGATCATGTCGAAGAACTTGGCGGCACCGCTGCTCTCGCAGCTGGCTATGAAATCTTAGCTCAATCTCAATCCCCCACTTCTGCCTTCCTCAATGATGACGGGGACTACGTCCACAATTACCCGGCTGCTACATGCGACGAGGAGATTTGCGAATACATTGGCCCTACAAGGTCTTGGTTAGCCGGCGGACTTTGTGCGTACTGCAATGGGTGGAAGACGTGGGAAACGATTACTCACGTATGGCTGTCTCTTCTGTTTCCCACTTCCTCTTTGCTTGTCTCTCAGTTCTAGTTCACATCTCTCTCACTTCAATCTCCCAGTCAATTTCACTTGTGATAGTGTTGCTAATCAAAGTTTTCTGACTACTTAGGTTGTCATTGCTCCTAATGGCATGCTCGACCCCCTGATGAACGCGCTTATGGTGCTGAGGTGGCCTGGAGATCCGGGATTTGGGGTGCCTGAGAGGGAGGAATCTGAGGATGAGCAGTCTGTGGATGAGCAGCCTGAGAGCCAGCAGTCCGAAGACCAGCAGTCTGAAACTGAACTGTCCGAAGATGAACAGTTGACAGATGAGCAGTCGGCGGGTGAAGATTCGGATGAACCCTTCTGGGACTTTGACAATGACTACGACTTTGGTTGGGTGTTCTGATATCTCTTCCTTATCTTCAATTGCTTGCTATTGTTTGATCAGACTTTGGCGTCGTCGGTTTCGTGATACGCTACATCCGGCAATTTGTTCTCGGCCTTTCTGTTCTGGAGTAGAAGCCTCGCTTTTGCTTTTGTCTCTTCGCTCCTGTTTTCTTCTCTTTTCTCTCTTAGTTTTTCCTTGCGATCATGAGATACGTGCCTATGCTGGTTTTCACTGGGAATGTTGGGACGATTTATGGCGTTATGATACCAAGGCTACTGTACATTGGGGCGATGCGTTTGGCAAGCTTAAAGGCGTCTAGCTCAGTGTCTTTTTACGGTCATCTGAATCATGTACTACACTGCATGTTGCAATAGTCAGAATTTGCCTCCTTTGCTAATCTGAATCTCTTCTCTTGTCTTCTTGCAACGTCACAAATTTCACCTGCCTTATCCTGTAGCAGTAATCCAATCACATCTCGCTCACTCTACATTTCTACCGCAGACCCTCCACCACCCGCATGCTCATGCCTCTCCCCTTTCCCCTTCTTCTCCCCTTTACCATCCCCATGTCTATAAGAATAATACCAACCCTCCTTCGCCAAATCCATCCTCACCTTATAATTCTCCTCCGCAACGCTCAGCAGCCCAAAATCCATATCCGCAACAAGAACACCCTCCTCATTTCCCATCTCAGCCACAGGCCCAACAATCGGCAACACGACACGCGACAACCCCAACGTCTCGGGACCACCAGAGACATTCGCGAAAATGATCCCGCAGGTGTTTTCGAAACATCTTGATGTGAGCGTTGATGCGAGGAAGAGGGATTCGCAGTTTTTGTTGTGGGTTAGGGCTGTGGGTGAGGCGTCGGTTGCGCCCCCTGTTGGTCGTTATTAGCTATGGCATCGAGAAATCTGGTTCAAAAATGGAGAAATGAAAAGGGCAGAAAGGATGGAGAATTGAGGACGCACAATACGTCGGGATGACCACAACCTCAACCCCACCCGCAAGCAACTCCCTAAACGCCTCAGGGAACGCCAAATCCCAGCAGATGAGCAAGCCAACCTTGCCGACGGGCGTCTCGAACACCTCGTGCGGCTCCGAAGTCGACGAGGTCAGGTACGCGCGCTCGGGGTGCCAGATATTCTTCTTGCGGTAGCGGCCGAGGATAGAGCCGTCGTTGGAGATAAAGTACGCGGTGTTATAGAGCACGTATGCATCCTTCTCGGCGGCGTCGTTTTGTTCAGGGTGCGGATGCTTTTCGACGAATGTGCCCGGGACGATGCAGATCTTCAATTCCTTTGCGAGAGTTTGATAAGAAGTTAGGTATTTGGTTGTTAGGTCTTGGGCGGCTAGTTCGGCGAAGCGTGGGGATGTGGGTTCCCAGCCTGTTAGGTGGTATCTGTTTCTACGATTAGTCTTGGTTCTATACATTGTAGGTATTCGGGAACGTGGCGGCTTACTCGGGTAGGACAGCGAGCTGGGCGCCCTGCGCTGCTGCAGAGCGGATGTACTCGCATGCTGTCGCGTGGTTGTCCTCCGGGGCGAGGTTCTGGGAGTATTAGGGAGTGTTGGCGGGGCTTGGAAGCGAGGGATCCTGGAACGTACCTTAATCGCCCATTGGATAACCGCCACACGATGAACTGGAGCCATGCTGTAGGAAGTGTATATTGACAAGGCTGGAATTTTACTCTGTCGATGAGGGTAAAGTGCCAAGTGTTGGCAGTGATGCAAGTCAGTTGAGGTTGCGTTGCATTGGGAATTGCGGGGTGGAATTTGTGGGTCCTTAGAAAGAGGTACTCCGGTAAGAACACCGAGGTTCCAAGTTGCTACGCAGCAGCGGCCTGCGAGGTTGATGACAAGTTTCTGGATTCGGTTTGTCTTCTACACCATCTACAACAAATATACAAAGTGCAGTAGTTGCACGAGGAACGCATAAACCCCATTCATCTATCTGACTTAGGGCAAGCAATTATGACGTCAACCAACCATTACTAACAACTTTTCCTCCTTGCAAACACACCCAGATACTGGGCATTGCTTTTACCCCTGGATCCACTTCCCATGACTCATTTCAGAGGCAGATTTGTGGCTGTCCTCAACTCGGCCGGAAGCCCTGTACCCAGTCTGTGCGGTTGACCGTTTTCGGACCGTGAACAAAGTACCCAATCCCCAGCGAAAGGGAGTTGTTAGACTAAGTTAAGTCAAGCATGTGTACACTTGGATTTGGCCCCTGAGCTCAAGCACGTGTCATCTGGAGACCGTAAATGGCAAGCCCTCTGTTAAGCCTATCTCGGAGCACTGCACTACAGTTCTCTCCGCGGGGTCGCGGGTATCGTGTGGAGGGAACGCTTGGAGTGGGGAGGAAATGGGAAACGGCGAGAGCTTTCACGAACGCTTGCTTGACTTATTAACAGATTATGGGCTTTGAATGTATGAGAGAGAGGTATGTAATTTTGTCTAAAAGGTGGTCCGTGAGTATCAAATGACTGGACTCCAGGTCGCTCGTCAACAACACAGACAAAGTTAATTATCCTCATTTACCAGGCATTAAAAGCATTCTTCAGGGATAGTGACTGCCTTCTCATGGCTGTAGAGAGAATCCAAATATAAACGGTTGGTGCGTTTGCGGAGATTGGAGGGTGTCGGCGGCAAACTATAGGTAGTAATTTAGGCCTCCACCTTTCTCTTCCACCATGAACGATGCAATGCTTACGCAGCAAATATTGGATTAGAACAAGAAGGGTATTGATAGTCCCGCTTTACCACGAGCTTCCTGCAACATGCTTTTTTGGAGATCTGCGCAGAGAATAGGCCCAAACCGGTAACCATCATTGGCTTTGTGGATGGGATCATCGAGGACTCCAAAAAGAAAGTGTCATTATACCGACTTTTCTCGGGAGAATGGTCTCTCGAGGTCTATGTATGGAATTTGCCCTTGATGTTGAATATGTAACTGTTTATTTTGCCATCCCTACTAGATATAAGGGTGGATCATGTTCTCTCTTGGGCTCGTTGGGGTAATAGATCATGAGATGATGATTCTCCCACTCAGAAGATCGACGGCCCTCCCTGTTTATAAGCGCTTCTGAAGCTTACAGTCCGCGGTTCAGTCGTGTTCTTCCGCCAGATATTCCAGTAAGGGTGTTGTCCCAGAGCAAGGACTATCTGCTGTAAGATTATTCTTGTTCTATTGCTTCGCAACATCTAAGCTAGCTATCTAGTCTCGCTTTAATAGAAGTAAAAGTACACCAGGAACAACATTGTACGGCTTATATACAAGCCCACTGATAACCTGCCATGATACGTTCACTTTACAGAGTCACCCCCTTTCCATAGAGGCGGATCCATCAGAATTTTCTTCCTTTTAGCTTTGTCTCTCGTAGCCTTAATTTGCGCGGCTTGTTGAGACGTCGCTATGCGGGTTCAGATAGCATGCTCTCTCATGTCGGCTAAGGTGATTTTTGACAATCATCTTGCCGCAATATTGACATGTAACTTTGTTGTGAATTCCCTTATGGACCTGCACTGATATCCTACTAGAGAATTCCTTATCGCATTCGTCGCACTTAAAGATACCTTTGGCGTCGTGAGCCTTCATATGAGAATTCAGTCCTCGTTGACTAAAGAATGTGTCACTGCACTTGCAGCACTTGTAGGGAAGAAGATCCTTCTCCGCAGGAACTTGAGCGTTAGCCGTTTGTTCTCCAGTGATTTCAGTCCCGATGGCTTGCATGTTTCTCCCTTCAACCGATGTCTGGGCGCCTGTGATCGCTCCTGGGGCTGTCGAAGGCGGTTGCGAAATATTGTTCTCTTCAGGTTCAGGACTAGGAGGCGGAGATGGTCGAGGTTGTGAATCGGGATGAGGAGATATGGGTCCAGATTCCCCGTCGTCATCTGCAGGTATCGTGATTGCGCCGGGGATTTTAAGGGTAGACTCTGGTGGATATTGATAGGGAATAGGCTCTGGGAGGCGTGGATCAGAAGTAGCATCGCGTAGTCCAAGTCCATCCGCAGTCACGTTGTTGGGAAATTCGGGCAGTCCATCAGCCAAAGTTGGAAAGACTGGGATTTTTTGCATTACAGAAGTCGCGCGATCGATGGCAGCAGGCAGGTTGTCTGGCTCAGGATTGTTGATGTATAAACATGGTCGTTCGGACAGAGCTTCGGGGGTCATTCCGCATTCCTGGTTACAGCACGAGCCATCTGATTTGCATAGACAAAGGTAAGACATGATGTTTAATGAATAGCAGTTTCTGAAGTAAGTGATGTAATGTGGTGATGATGTATTGGTTGGTGAGTTCAGGCTTCTCCCGCCGTGGACATGCTCGCCCCTCCATGCATCAAGGAAGGAGCGACAGACGTTACGGTAGGTATAGGAGACCGCGCGCCTACCCACTCCTGATACTCTTGAATGAATAAGTATCTATTTACAGCTCCATATATCCCAAGAAGCCACTCACAAACCACTGCAAGCGCACTACAGAACCCAAGATCTCACCAAGTATCAGCGCCCCAACTGCCGTCTGAGGTATATGGTCCTTTAAATCCAACCATGACACCTCGTACAGGCAAGCCACATTGCGAAGGCGACTGGGCACAGCTGAGGGCAACCACAGGATACACTTCCAGCGACATTCTACATTCCTCACCAAATGCGTCACAGCCCTTTTATTGGCGCTGCTGAGCCTCATCGAAACGTTGGGGGTTATGCCCGCTGATCTATCCTTCATGGCGCTGTGCATTCCTCGACGGCCTCTTGTGCAACGTGGATAAGTCGGTGGCAAAAAGCCAGCACGGACACGGCACGGTCCGTGTTGATCGATGAGATCAGTATGTATCGAAAAAGTCGGGAAATATATCCGCTCGCGGATTCTGAGGCGCGGTGGGCTTAGCCCTAACTCAAGGATAAAATCCAGATTGTAACAGAGCGAAGACCATTGTGAGTAAGAAGAGAATAATTCCCAGTAAACAAGGCCATTCAAGAATGCAATCCCCAGCCGATCGATCTCAACGTTTAGCCCTGGGCATTCAGCCGATCGCGTTTTGGGCTGAACTGGGCTGGGCCAGAGTATCGGGTCCGCGGAATCGATGAATTCCAAGCTCACATTGAAACCCCTGGCTTGATTATCAATCATCCGATCGGTAGCTATGTTTCGATTGATAATCAACAAGCAGTGAGCAATGCTTATTTTCCTCGAATCTCTTGTCTTGAGCCCCGCGTTAACGAGGGGTAGAGGAAGGGTTGGTAAGTGGTTCAGCAGGGGCTGACGAGTTGAGCTGACGCCAGCTGAAAGAGCTCTTCGTCAAATTTGAAATTGACCCGCCTGAAGAATAAGACGCCTGGTAAAGGCACAAAGTAATGCATCGCTCGTCCCCGGCAAATATTACTTATAACCACATAAAAGAGAGCTAATTAGAGGAGCTCCGTCTGCTGTAAAGTAAAGTATAGTCGCATTGAGAAAGGGAAAAGCACATAGTATCGAGATCAGAAAATATAAGTCACTGGGCTTCCAATTGGGGGGATGCGAGTAAACTCAAGACATCGCTGCATACGTCGCTGCGACTGCCAAGTCAGCTGTTCTCCACGCGCTGATGCACGCGTCGCAGATGCCAGCGGAGGTTGTCTCGCCTATTGAACGACATGCCACACCCGTACTCCGGGCACTCGTGGGAGCGAGGTTCGATATGCTGGGTCAAGACATGACGCTTCAAGTCATGGGTGCGCCGGAACCCTCCGCTATAGTCGCAGCCTTCCCACTTGCATCGCAGAACAATGTGGCTTATCGCGATAAGACGCATACGTTAGCCTGTGCCACGGCAAGTCGTAACCAATTGGTACATACCCTCCGTCAAAGTATTCACCTCCAAAAAGATGGTTGTGTCCAGCCACTGCTTGGGAACCTCCGGAATAACTTCTAGAGGACGTGGGCGAAGGGTCGGTGGAGGTGCCGGAGGCACTCAAGCAGGGCGCAGAATGAGTGTTGGCGACGGCCTCTCCATAGTTGTCGTAGCCCATAGTTCCCTGAAGCATTCCGCTGCCATGGTCGAATTGGCGAATTTGTGAGATATCGTTTTCTGGACGACTGGCCGCACTGGAAACGCCGCGGAACGAATTATAGGGTGACAAAGGGGAAAGGAAGTACTGATCAAAAGCTCCAGCAGGAGTAGCGCTGCCAGCATAGTGGTCAGCCGGAGTGCTGAAGTTTGTGTCAAGAGACAAGAAGGGCGTGCGGGAGCAGCGTGTGGGGGTGGGCAGGGTATGTTGAGCCCGTCGAGTGGCTGAGGCATGCCTGGTATTGCGTCCTCGTAGCATCTGGGACATGTTGGAGCTTATAGTAAAAGTAGGGTTGGAGCTGAGGGAAAAGTTCGATCATCCTATTTTGAACGGGCTTGTGGCCTGATTTATAGACAAGCTGAATAGCTCAATATCACGGTCGTACCTGATCGTATTCAAGGGTTAGAGGGTAAAATCTTGAAAGGCGTGGGCGCCTGCAAGAGCTGGAGAGAAATGGGTGCCCGGAGATAGTGGAGCGATCGCAAGAAATAATGAGCCTCAATGCGAGCCAAGATGTGACGTAAAGT
This sequence comes from Aspergillus pseudodeflectus, assembly GCF_044049435.1. NCBI lineage: Eukaryota > Fungi > Ascomycota > Eurotiomycetes > Eurotiales > Aspergillaceae > Aspergillus > Aspergillus pseudodeflectus. Next base: position 81,691 of record NW_027263834.1, on the reverse strand, counting down.
GGTGCCCATTGGAGAGAGCTTTGAGAGTCTCTGTCGGAGGTCACGCCGCGTCGCCTACCTGGGCTCAGTGCAGGCACAAACATTGCAAGACGACTCACTCCTTCAGTTCTGGTTTGTCAGTGCATAATGCCCGGGCTAGACGCCTCTGATCAATTATCTAGATGGACCGTCCCTGACTCGACCTAGAGTCACCTTGTCAATATGCTTAATCCATGTTGCCGGGAAGATGTTCGTCCTGATTGGGCAGGTCCACCTCCCTGGAGACCTTGAAGATCCGTTGCCCATCCACCGGGGATCCCGCGCCCTGCCTAATTCTTTACTGCTTTCCTTGCTCTGGTAAGCCCTCGCTGTCTCGAAATCAGAAGCGACGCCTACACGGGGGGTACGTACTCACGATCAGATAGAAGTGTGGCAACATCTCGCGAGCTTATACCGCTTAAACACCAAAAGGCACATCCTGTGCTACCACGATCGTCATTCGAGCTGTGCGGGACCACTTACAGCCTTATAGCGGCCATAGCTCTCCCCACCACATGCCGAGTTTCGATTGCTTTGACATATTCCAAAGAGCTCCTCAACATATCAACTGCACCAGGATTAGCAAGCAAACACTCATCTCAAAAAATGACGTGGAATCGCAACATTCCAAGTGACAAGCTGATTGTCCTCACATGAATTGGCAAGGCTCACCTTCCATTTCCGAGTCCAAGATGTCTTGTGCTGTACCCCGGCGAGTCCGAATGACACTTTTATCTCCGCCTTGCATATTAATCGACGTGTGCACTAGTTGTCTTCCACTAACCTCTGGATCCCGGTCATGGTAATTCCCAGTTTGTTCACCAGACATTGAGCACCGAGGCCGAGGCTGCGCACTGCCCGCAGACTGTGTAACGGCTGGTTATTGGGGATTCGTAACAGTATTCCGATATTTGTCATGCGCCTGCCCCGCGATAGAAATGGATGGAGGGGTTTCGAGTAGAATAAGACCAACTCCATTTTGTTATTGGCTAGTAGTTATCACACGCATAACTTTGCACAGGCTGCAAACCCCGAGCACGTCTGTCTGCAGAGTACACTTGCATCCGAATTGGCCTTGAGTTCTGGTATAAATGAAGCGGCGCCCTCTTCACTCTTCTTTCCCCAGTTGAAGGCAGCCACGTGATGTGGGTTTCTGTCCTATCCTGCCTCGCCGCTAATTTCGAGCCTTGATCAGCTCCCTTCTTCAGCTCGCCTTTATGCATATCGTTGCATGCTATGCACCCTCTTTTGTGCATTGTATCAACCGCCATGAAGCCCCATACGCCCTGCTCAACAAACAACGTTAATCGGATTGCCCTCGACATAGCCCTCGACCCCTCTGACCAGCAAGTCCTGCAGGTTACGAATCGTCGACTCGGAGAACCAGGCGATATGTGGTGACACTGTCAGATTTGGCACGCCCTTATCAAGGAGCAACGACTGTCCGCGCACAGGCGGCTCACCATCAAACACATCCGTCGCCGCACCGGCAATCCACTCCTCCTTCAGCGCCTTTGCCAACGCCCCCTCATTCACAATCCCACCACGGGCGACATTTATCACCAACGCGTCAGCTCGCATACTCTTTAGCTCCTCCTCCGAAATCAGGTCAACCGTCTCCGCCCGTTTTGCAGCTGTAATCATCACCACCGTCGCCCTCTGCAGCGCGGTCTCGAATCCGACCCTTCCTTCCCTCACCTCAGCGCCCATAACTCCCTTCCTCTCCGCAACGAGAACCTGCATCCCCAGCGCCCGCGCTATCATCTCGATTCTGCGCCCCAGCGCCCCATACCCCACTATTGCTACAACCTCTTGTTGCGTCGTATGCGGCGGCTCGCCCAATCCTCCTCCAAACCGATGCACCAACGTCCGCTTCTCAGCCCACTCGTCACCGTCCATAACCAGGTTATGCATGCTTACAACCCGGCGGCGAGAGGAGAAATATAATGCGATTGCGTGCTCGGCAACGCTGCTTACATTTGCTTGCGGTGCGTTCATCACCGTTATCCCCCGGGCAGTGAAGGCAGGGATATCAACCCATTCCACGCCGGTTGCCATGACGAAAACGCATTTCAGGCGCGGGCATTGAGAGATGATCTCGGGTGTTATGGGCACAATGGTCGTGATTGCGATCGTGGCGTCGTGGAGCTGACTCACTATCTCTTTCTCGTCGAGAGAGACCGAGGCGTAGCCTGTATAGGTGTGGGGGAAGGAGAAGCCCGGGATAGGACAATGGCATTCTTCAAGACAGACGACGTGATGCTGCGCTTCCGGAGAGATACTGGAGGACATTTTGAGTTGGGCTTGAGGATTGAGACGACGGTCAGCAGGATAAGACGTGATGATCGAGGTACGTACTCTGGGCGACGTTGGTTCCCACTTGGATCATGGAGCTGCTCCCTCGCGTGCCCCACGCGTCGTTACGATAAGATAACACTAACACTTAGCCCGGATATTAGGTTCGGTAGCCTCCGCCACGGCCCGGGGATGGATTGTCTCAATGGTAATCCTCGTGGTTGATTATTGGGCATTGTACATCAGTGTCCTCTGTCTGACAAGTTCGAGGTTCAAGTAACACGTCGCAGTTTGTTTGTTTCCGCCTTCGGACTAGCTGAATGCCCTCATTCTTGCTCGTGTCACACATGACGTAATCTAGCATCGAACTGCCTGAGGCTGCAAGGCTGGCGAAAAGTCTCTGACTGAATAAAACTTTGTTCTCTTTTTTTGTCACGCCTTGTTTCTGAGAATCTAGTACCTACTTAGGTAGCTGTTTCTGAAGCAACACTTTTAGTTGGCCTGAAACAAGGGAAGCTGACTATAAGGGGCAGAACATGGAGCAGTGGTAAAGCAAACACTCCGCTAAATTGCATGTTGTTGAACATCATTTCGTGCCAGAAACAACATTATATGAAATCAATACACCAAGGCTTCTAACGGAGTCTGCCACTATTCCAAAGTGCTGGGCAACAATCAAGATGGCTCGAGGCCGCGCTATATATGGGATATTGAGAGCAAATCCGTTTTCGGCCAAGGCGTCCGCGCCCGTATAAATATTGTCCCAGTCGATGTCTCCCCTAGTTGCTAGGATAACATATATGAGATATACTCATTTGTGACTGGCTTAGCATGACGCAATGGTCTGGTGCTCTCAAATGCGTGATGTCTAGTACACAAAGGACTACTTGTATTCACTATCTAGTACTCGGTATCGCAATCTCCGCGGACCGAGACTCAATGGTTGCATACAAGCCAAGAAAAGCGGCTTGACAACTCGCCATAAGCAGCTATGATGGGGTATAGACGGGTATAATATAAATGTGAGTCAATCTCGCTATGTCGCCGAAATGAAGGACACTCCAGGTGGTTATTGGCAGTACAAGTACATCCTAAGAAATTGTCGTACCTTGTTCCTGAAAACTATATACCACAGTTATTAAGTTCAATCAGCAACGAATGTCATTTGAACCCAGGTTTGCTTTCCCGGCAAAACGCTGGCACGAGCCAGTTCGGCTATATATTTCTCCCATGAAGCAACTTCGCGCGGTCAAGAGTCAGGCTGGCCTTTTCCAGCAGCAAGGAAAGGATAATCCGCTTAATTCCAAAACTTAACGGGAGACTTACACAATCTCGAGCATATGAAGAGGAGGACATCGTAGTATTGCATCATGATGACAGTCAAAAATCAGGCTCAATCTAGCGTGGCTGATTGGCAGGCGACCCACACTGAGCCTCGGCTTCGTGCGCCAAGCCTCCGTGTCCAGCAGGAGGTCGTCTGCGTTTGCCGTCGCAAGTTTTGTCAACATTCCCTCCATTTTTCACTTTCGACCCAAAATTCGAATCTACAGGGGACAACGAACACAATGGCGCCATTAACCGCGGAAGAGGTCGTCGCCCATCCGGCCTACAAGTACACAGACTGGAAGCTCCCCCCAACAACCTCCGGTAGATGCCCAGTCGCGCAGAAGAGACGCGGCGGGCCGATTAACCTGTACTACGAGACGCATGGCACGGGTCCGATAAAGCTTGTGGTAAGTGCATAACCCTCTCCAGATCAAAGGCAATTACATTGAGTTGCGCTGAGACGGAAGGAACTGACAACAAACACTCAGTGGGTAATGGGCCTCAACGCCGTACACAGCGACTGGAAGCGACAAACGAAATACTTTGGACACGACAACGCGCACAAGTATACCTGCCTCGTCTTTGACAACCGCGGCGTCGGCAAATCCGACAAGCCCCTCTCCTTCTACTCCACGTCCGAAATGGCCCAGGACGCCGTCGACCTCCTCGCGCACCTCGAATGGATCGACCTCGACGGCCCGCCCTCCCGCGATATCCACCTCGTCGGCGCAAGCATGGGCGGGATGATCTCGCAGGAGATCGCGATGATTATCCCCGATCGATTGGCGAGTCTGACGCTGTGTTGTACAGCACCCCGGGTTGTGCGCACGGCGCCGTTCCTGGAGAACCTGCGGGAGCGCGCGGAGATGTTTATCCCGCGAAAGATGGACCAGGAGCTGGAAAGGTTGGCGCATTCGTTGTTCCCTGCGGAGTTCATGGAGGAGCCGGATGATGAGTATGAGGAGCCGGAGAAAAACTTCCCGACGAAGCGCGATCGGTTTGCGGCGGGAAGGTTGCGAAAGTTGCAGGATACAGAGGGGTTTACGAAGAAGGGGTTTCTAATGCAGGTTGTTGCGTGCTATTTCCATCACAAGTCGGCCGCGCAGTTGAAGGCGTTGGGGGATGCCGTCGGGCGAGAGAGGATTGCAGTGCTGCATGGGACTGTTGATCGGATGTTGACGTTTCATCATGGGGAGTTACTCAGTAAGGAGATTGGGGAGGGGATACTGTACAAGGTCTGGAAGGGGAGTGGGCATATGTTACCGTGGGAGAAGCAGAAGGAGTTCAATTCGTTGGTGGAGGGTCTTGTACAGAAGTGCGAAGATCCGGGTGATGTTATGGGTCTTGGTATATAGCGGTTTTGATACACGATGGACATTTCTTACGCTTATGAAGACGATTCAACTCTCTCTCTCTCTCACTTGCCCTTATGATGAAGGTTGACCGCACCTGATCGCCTTCACCACTGGAACGCCAGTGGCGAGACCAAAAAGTCTAGACCGTTCCGGATGAGGTTCAGCAAAAAGGGAAAAAAAAAAAAATGACCTACGCAGGGATCGAACCTGCAATCTCTTGATTCGTAGTCAAGCGCCTTGCCATTGGGCCAGTAGGCCAAGTTGTTGAATATTTACAGGGTTTGTAAGATTATAAAGCATTTTCAAAGTAATGTCCAGAGCCACTGGCTGAGGTCTTAAAAAGTCAAACATATTCGGTGCGCTCGGCACACGTTAGAAAAACTAGCCTCCATTGAGTTATCCTCGTGGGAAAAATGTCCTCATCGCCTGCTGAACATATGCAACCAGTTGTATATTTCGTTCTTTGTTGGCCCGTACAGAGATGTTACCTCTAGCACTCTTCAGCCACTCCTCAATCCAAGGTGTCTGAATGTATCCGCATTGATGGAGACTGAGAGGAGGCGCATGTCACATGGCGGCGCTCAAACTCGCCTTATGAGCCACCCTCATGGACGTCTTTGTACGACGACTATCTGTACATTACCCTATCCCAACTCCGATTGTCTCGTTCCACAAGCCCGAGCCCAACTCGGAGAATACCGGGAGACTGCAGGATCAGAGGTAGAATTAAGGATTATAATCGAAGTCCGCGGAAGAAGAAGCAGAGCAAACCTCTGATCGCTCAAGCCTCAAGTTGTGAAACCATACTCCGTACGGAGTACTATCAAATCCTCACCTGTCACATCTCCAAATGCAGAATCAGATGCGGTCTGCGCGCGCAGATAAGATCCTCGCAGCCAATCAATTGCATCACGAGCTTTATGGCTGCTTCTGATTGAGAGCTGATAGCCAGGGGTCAGGGACATCAGGATGCTGCAGGAAGCGCGCCAAGAGGTGACCGCTCTTTTCGATTCCCCTGCTCATTGTTTTTGTTGTTCCCAGGGAAATGGAAACTTCAATCAAAGCGCATTTCGGCCTAACCGTTAGTCTAAATAAAGGTGGTTGGCTTTTGCTTTTGCTTTTTTGAGGCGTCTCAATTCCGATCCAATGTCTCGGACTCGAGTCGAGACTCGAGACTCGATGGCAGGTGACCCGAGTCCAGTTTCAAGTGTTCGAACCTCAAAGATGAAGGAATACTTCAAAGGTTATGGATCTCAATGACTCTTTGTCTCTCCGGGCGTTTGGTGGCTGCTGTGGCTGTCGTGAAGAGGCATGACATGATCAGTGGTAAGCGTGCAGTACGCAATGCGGTGTGCAATGATGAGATGAGATTCTCCCATCCAAGTCAATTCCAGCCGAGAACTCACGACACGACCCTGCACCCCGACGAAAGTAGGAATGGAGTATGTGTGGCAGCGGGTGGAGCGCACCGCCACAGGACGCATGCACTCGGAAAAGTCGAGAAGCTGAGTCTGTCTTGGCGAGATTCAAGCCGAATGCAGCGTCCGGCACGGCGGCCAGACGGGTCTCAGAAAGTGGGATAATAAAATTAATGGGATTAATTATTTAGCCAGCATAAGCAACAGAGCACGCCGGGCTAAGTTGACTAAATCTGCATGGATGATGAGAGGATCATGCGAGTGCCTCGAATCAGGACCTGACGATTTGCTCTAGTGCGCGTCACCCCTGGTCTACCTCTTTTATTCCGGCTGCGTGGCTGCTTGGTTTCTTTTTTCCTTTCTCACTGTCCCTAATTCCATTCTTCCTGAGAGTACTTTTGCGATATCGACCGTGGTCGCCGCATTTATCTGCCGTGGTTCCCTTTGAAAAGAGCGGGCGCTGCGCCCTTGAATTTCTTTCTGCCTCCCAAGTTTGGTTCCCGCGGCATCCTCTTGAGCTTCTCTTTCACCTCATTTACCTCTCCTCCGCCATGTCCTCGAGCGCTCAAAATGCCTTGGTTCTTCCAGAGAATTCTTCTATCCTGACCAGAGGCTAACGCCGGCTTTTGTGCAATCATCCTTGCCTCATCTTTCTCGCCTTGTTTGGTAGCTGATCGGCATTGCGCAGCTTCGTGCAGCCCAGTACCGCGTGGCGGCTGATCTCCATTCCTGAATCGCCTGCAGACTATCGACTTGATTCCTATTTGGGCCCCTCCTTTCGCAAAATTCTCCGAAGAACGTACATATACAATCCCCTTTACCCTCAACACATCGCTCTCCGCAGCTTGTCACACGGCGGTGCAACCGTCACACTCGCCGAATGTTTTCCGCTATTCTTCGCCAGGCGGCCTACCACAAGGCCCGCATACCATGGCTGAAGGATTTACACCTGAACTTCATCCTCATTCACTATATCTATATTATCTCCGTCGCCCTCATCTCCTCCATCATCATCTACCCCGGAAACGACCTGAAATACATTGATGCTCTTTTCTTCGCTGCGGGTGCGGCTACACAGAGTGGACTGAACACGGTGGATCTCAACCTGCTGTACACCTACCAGCAGGTCATTCTTTACTTTGTTTCCATGCTCACCACTCCGATCTTCATACATACAGCTCTGGTCTTCGTCCGGCTTTACTGGTTCGAAAAGCGCTTTCAGCACGTTGTTCGTGACGCCCGAGCTCTGCGCACCACGAGATCCCGCCTCCGAACTATCAGCGAAGATAAGAGTTCTGCGGGGGAAGAAGCGGGCATCAATGGGCGGCCTATCGTGGTTTTGCGCGGCAACTCGGAAAACAATTCTCAAGATGGACCAAGTGCTGCAGCCCCCATCTCGGAGAGCGACTCCGAGTCTGTTTCACCCACATCGAATGCGAGCAGTGTGAACAGAACGACAACGGAGGATTATATGAATACCACCGTTAACCGCGATTTTGGCAATCTTCGTGTTCCTCCACAATTGAGCCCCGAGCACCACATTGCTTTCTTAGAGAAGCAGCGAAAGAACAAGGGCGCTTTGCGTATTCCCAGTCCGAGAGAGTACGATCGCGGTGGTGTTCCGCAAGTTCTGGAGGATGAAGAAAACGACGAGACCAAACTCGCACGGAGCGGAACTGCTCAGTCAGATCCTCCTCGAAGTCCCCGCAGTGTAGAGGAGCAGGACACCATTCCCGCAACGGATGGACCACATATCACGATCAACGAGCCGGAGATGCCATGGACGAGAACCCGTAACTCTACTTTTCCCCGCCTGGATACCCGCCCAACCGTTCGCGAGACAAGGGAGGATGGTGACCCGGCTACACTGGGGCGGACTAACACTCGCAGACCCACATTTACTGGTATTGTTCGATCACTGACACAGGAACGCGAACGACCTACGCTGCCGTATCTTAGCTGGGATGCGACTGTGGGCCGCAATTCGAACTTTATCGATTTGACCGAGGAGCAACGCGATGAACTTGGAGGTATCGAGTATCGCGCTTTGAAGACGCTGGCCGTCATCTTGATAGCGTACTACGTCCTATTCCACCTTTTGGGTATCGTTGGCTTGCTTCCCTGGATCATGGAGACCCATTGGGGCAATGTTGTTAAGGCAGCTGGTCAGGGACGCCCATGGTGGGCCATTTTTACGGCTGCCTCGGCGTTTAACGATGTCGGGTTCTCGATCACTCCGGACTCCATGCTTCAGTTCCAGACTGCAGTTTGGCCGTTACTCCTGATGACCTTTCTCATCGTTATTGGCAATACGGGATTCCCATGTATGCTTCGCTTCATTATCTGGGTGTTGTCAAAAATTGTGTCAAAAGAAACCCCACTCTGGGAGGAGCTCAAGTTTCTCCTGGACCATCCGCGACGATGCTTTACACTCCTGTTTCCACGAAATGCCACGTGGTGGCTGTTCGCTATCCTTATCCTTTTGAACGGGATTGATCTGATCTTCTTCATCATCCTTGATGTGAGCGTTTCCCAATCTATTGGATCTGCCATAACTAATACGCCTAGCTCAATGACCCTACCGTCACATCTTTGTCAACAGGAATCAAGATTCTGGACGGACTGTTCCAGGCTTCCTGTACCCGAACCGCTGGATTTGCTGTGGTGGCCATCTCCGAACTACACCCCGCTGTGCAAGTTTCTTACATGATCATGATGTACATCTCTGTGTTCCCGATTGCTATTTCCGTCAGGCGGACCAATGTCTACGAGGAGAAGAGTTTGGGTGTGTACGAAGACGATAATGACGTGAACGAAGACACCCAAACAGCACCAAGCTACATCGGGACTCACTTGCGGAAGCAACTTGGTTTCGATCTTTGGTATGTCTGCTTAGGCTTGTTCATCATCACCATTGTTGAAGGTGATCGTCTGGAGAACGCCAGTCAGTACTCGTTTCAGATTTGGTCTGTGCTCTTTGAGGTCGTCTCTGCATACGGAACCGTTGGTCTATCCCTTGGCTATCCAGGGGTGAACGCTTCGTTTGTTAGTCAGTTCAGAGTCATCTCAACCCTTGTCATCATCGCCATGCAGATCCGTGGACGGCATCGTGGCTTGCCTTACAGTCTTGATCGTGCCATCTTACTTCCCTCTGAATCACTCAACCAAAAAGAAATTGTCGATGCGGAGAAACGCATGCGGCGACGAACGTCCAACCTCAGCCAGATAGGCTCTCTGGGTCGGCAGCAATCGCAGGCCGTCTCGGAAAATGGTACCACGTCCGCGTTCGACCCGAGTCAACGCAACGCTGCACTAAACACAAACATTGACTCGGTCATCCGACGCCAATCTACCCTTCGTTCGCAAAGGTCTCAGCAGCGATGAGATCTTTACCAGACTTTATAGAATTTTGATTTGATGGATATAGCGTTTGAGCGGTTGTTTTGGCTTGAGCTGTATAACTGCATCTAATATTGCTTGCGATTCACGTTACCTTCTGATACCCGAAGGCTTTCCCTTTCGTTTTGCTTGGCCATAGTCACTGGTGACTGGCTTTCGTTCTTTTTCTCAATTCAACCAAAACATCCAATGGATTCCACCTTGGACTTTTCTCCCTGCATTTCCTCCTTTGGGGTTGTTTTCTTCGTGAAATACTGCTGCCTATAATTGTGGATACCATTGCACAACCGGAAACTTCGGGTTCTGCAACGGTCCGCCAATCTTGCCCTATGTGGTATGCAGCGGTCTAGCCCATCGATAGTTTGTAGGGCTGCATGAACATCTCCCGCCCAGCAATGCTACTCAGACGTCAGGGGCTTCTCGAATCCTCGCTCATTCTTCTGCCAAGGTTCTAGACAGGGATTCGAGATGATGCACTAAAAATATCTACCATGAAATATGACCAATTGCCCGTTCGCCCGGGGAGGTAAGGAGGAAGAACGTGACTAACGGTGTCTAGACCAGGGCAAGACATGAACTGTAAAGTGAGACAGGATACACCTCCTTGCGTCTAACCGATGCCTGTGCCTCTGGTCCAGATTGAGTGGACGTACAGACTCACTCGATCCAAGGTTGACGAATGAGACTGAAAACTCAATAATGAGTCCCAAATGGGACTGTGATTAGGGACACGTACTTTTCTAGATGAGATGAAGAACTCAGCTTGTGCATGTATGGAATATCTATGCACAGCAGGTAGTACCCGCTTATCTTGCATTCCCCGCGGTGGCTGGATCATATGGCCGCTATCTTACTGCTATTCGAGCCATGGATGTTACCGTAGCACGACCGCAGGCGTTCTAGAGTAGGCAGTTGCTTTCTTTCGACCCTTGAGTGGAATATAGGAGGTAAACTGACAGCACCAGCTGAAAATGTAATGTGGCTGAGGGCCAGTCGGCGCACGCGGGCATAAAATCTGCCTTCTTGAATTACTTGCAGCGGGATAACTCAGTTCACAAATATTTAGCAGAAGCACTTCACTCATGTAGGGGGGAGAGTTCTTCCGCTAGCAACGGCGGTGGTGTTGTTGAAGCCAGAGAGGCCTTTGCGCTAATTTCTCTGCAAGATCAACCGGGCTACTTGGGTAAGCCATAGAAACGCATATGGTTTCTGCTGTGGTAAGTCCTGCCCTTGGATGATATTTCCCACTGCATTATCATATTCTCCTGATTGACTACCTGATATAACACTCACTTTCTTCTCATTGGAGGCTGGCAACCTGCTGATTATTGTGATGGTGCTAAACCCACTAAACGCCATCTCGTGCAGACAGTGTTACCGACATGAGGAGCAGAGGAATTTCCCATGCCCACCGCTTTTGCTTCCCCCGAGACCAACCCTAAAAGGCCACCGCGCAAGCTTCGCCTCAGCTGTCCATGGCTCGCTCAATGACCGTTGGGCTGAGAATAGCCTCCATATGCTTCTGGAATCTTTTCTAAAGCTCGATAATAACCGTAGGAAGAACGAAGATAGGGAGGAAGCGCTTAACAATTTCCACGATATCCGTCCAAAAGAGATCCAGCTCCCTCACCGCTAAGGACTTCTTCTTCTGCTTTTGCTCGGATTCGGCGACACCTTCTGGGGTCTCGTCATTGCCTCCCTCGGAGTAAGAGTACTTAACTTTCTTCCTTGGGGGCATTTTTGTTGTACCTAGTCTGTGAGAAGTATTAGAGGACTTTGTTGATCGAAAATCGAACCAGGTAGAGTACGAAGAGATCTAAAGACCCGTGAAGATTAGTGTAAAAGAAAGATTCGTCCCATAACACATAACACAAGGATCTCACTGGGGCTGGAGGTCTGCCATAGCGAGTGAGCAGGTTTCTAACGCGCTGTAGAATCTAGTGATGGTGCTTGCTTGCTCTCTTGTCTATTTTAGCCGCAATTTAAGTCTGGGTTGTAAATCTGGGCCTGTATTTAGGTATCTCTATTTGATCTAACATTCATCTACATGGCAAGTAGCCTTAAGTAGATGGTGTTTCGACTACTCAAGGCATATACCAAGCAAAATCCATGGACATTGAGTCTTGCCTGTCATAATTACTGAGGAATAATTTCGACAAAATGGGCTCCGGATAGAGATGTCAGATCACTCTCTATCAAAGAGTATGGGGTTATTTGTTGTAAATAGCTGGACCGCTCAAGAGCTGCATAAGAACCTCACCTCTCGCATTGAACCTCTTGGACATCACCAACTTCCTCCTTACGGTCTTCTGTACCGACACGGCAGCAGTTTGGATTGAATAATATCTTGATTATTTCTTTAAGCCTTTTACAATAACGTTTGTCTTTCCATGGAAACTTTATCTCCTCGAGAACCCACCATCCGAAAAAGAAAGTTGGTTGGGCTGATGACTATTAACTTCTTGAGATGAAAACCTTGATGGGCGAACCAAAGGCATTTATTTCCTCCTCTTGTCTCGCCTGTCTTCTTTCGTCTTCACTTCTCATTCTCCTTCCACCTCCACATTCTGCCTTTACCGTCATTTTGAAAGTACCTGACTAAGAATGCTGCACATCGACGGCGGTGATTTCGGCGTGATCCTCGATGAACGCGAGGAGAAAGGGAAATGGAAGCCTACGCGGCTGCGCCACATCCCCTGGAACGACCTGCTAAGGATTCTAAAGGTGACGAGGAATGGTGATACATTGGTCCCGACGAAGCAGTACGACTGCCCCCAACATCTCAGTGAGTACACTGGCTCCACACCCCAAGGCCCAATACGAACATAGCTCGTTGCTAATACAGATGAATATCCAAGTTCGAGTGATCCAAGAGCATGACATCCTTCGCGAGACCCAGCAATCACTTCTATTGCATGAGGACTCTTTTGGGGCACCGGGTCGATATTGGAAGCTGAAAACAGCGATAAAATCTTGCCTGGCTGTTGAGAGGCTAGATATCGAGGGAAGAACAGTAGAAGAAACTCCGTGGTTGAGGAGGAGATCTGAGACCCTACAGCACCCGCGGCCGCTATACTATGACAGAGGCCCACACATCTTTGCTGGATTCCGATTTCGAGAAAGAAATAGATGCTTGGATCCGAGGATCAGCAAAGCAGTCTACTATGGGCCCAGGCGATGGCAGATTGGGCTGACAATTCGGTATACAAAACCAGAATGGGTCAAGTGGGATTTGAAAACCTGTCTGGTTGATATGAGTACGACGTCCGCCTTTTCCCCCTCCATTTGATTACCCATATTAACAGTTGATATACTAACAGGCGCTCGTTCAGGGGTAGTCCAATTGACTCGCAAGAAGCGTGGGGAGAAAAACTTGGATGTGTATGGGATCGTGACGAGTGGAGATCTTCTCCAGTTTCATAAGCTTAACGATGCGGCAGAAGTGCAATCTTCCCCGGTATTTCTCCTTACGAACGAAGGTCTTCCCGCTATATGGCCCTATTTACGCGAGATCATCCATGCAATACAAATAAACGCCCCGGCACCTCTCGACCCAAACCTTGTTGGTGATGGAGTGGCAAGACCAGCACGTTTTGCAATCGAGCGGAGTATACTCTTGTATTCATTGGAGATGAACCCGGACGGTACGCCTCGCGAGTTACCTCAAGCCTCGGAGTTTGGTGATGAGGAGGAGCACCAGAAAGCCGTGCAACTGGAGAAGCGCAAACGTCGAAGGGCTCGGAATTTTGCTGGCGGCCCCCGTGGCCCTGAATCTGATCGGTATATTTCTGCTGAGCCTGACTCCGACTCGGAGGATTGCTACGAGGGAATAAGACCACATGTGTTTCCCGAGGAATGGAAGACAAAACGTGGGGTTAAAGTGCGATATGAGTTGGATTCTAGCAGTGAGTCTGGAGGCTCCGAAAGCGAGGACTCTGAAGCCGAAGAGCCCAAGGTTGAGGACCTCGAACTTTGGCCCGACCCTGAGGATGATTTCACAATGTTGTGACGGTGGACGGATAGGATGGAGCTATGCAGCGAGAACGCAGCTGAACAAAAAAAAACAAATGACTTGCTTCATTGATATAAAGTCAATAATCAGTAGTCCCAGGTAGTGTCATGAGTTCGGAGTATCGCATCACAGCAACTCATACCCCTCTTCCGAGCCTGGAGCATTGCCATCATCGTGAGATCCGATCTGTACCCCACATCCTGCACACTCTCCTTAAGGTCAGGGTGAGGGCACGGCCTCTCACAGCCCAGGCCGTCCTCCTCCAATTCCGACTCCTCACAGATGATCCGATCACATTCGGCATTGCCCGGGCTTAGGAGAGGAAGCCGCTCCACATATTGACGCCTGAGTCTTGCATTCGTTATAGCTTTCGGGGAGTCATCGGGTTGCTCGTAAGGTCTGCCGTCCGAATTCAAGCCCCATTTATGATTAAGGGGCATCCTCGCGACGCGGAAGTCTCGTGTCTGCCTCATAATGCATTTCTCGGGGTCAGCAGGCGGTGGTACCTTGGTCTGAATTGCGTGTATAATGGATCGGAGGGAGCTCCATATGGGCGGCAGCCCTTCACCGTCGGGTAGGAAGACAGGCAAGGATAGGACCTCTCCGTTGCTGGTGAGTTTATTCAAATGTATGAGCTCGCCGCTTGCTACGATCCCGTACATGTCGTCATCTGAGCCCTTGTTGCGCTTTTGGCGGGTTCGCTGTATGATTCCTATAGTCGACACGTGGCTTGTCAGCGGACTTTGATTCAATGAAGCATGTATATACAGAATGAAAAGAAAAGAGGGAAGCAACAGGAGTGCAATATCCCACTCATGGCACCAAGCAACTCCTCAACTCCCACTCCACCCTCTCTGGGCCCGTAGACTTTATCACAAACCCAATACCATACTTAGAGTCGTCATAACGCACAGCGCCATTCTTATTTGAATCCAGCCCTCTGTTGTTCCCTTTGAGCACGAACCCTGCGTAGGTATATGGAGATAAATCAGTATAAACAGCGGACCTGACAGCTCCAGCTTCGCAGATGTCCGTAACGGTTTGCTGTCAAGGTCTCCTGCTTTCCTTTCAATATCCAGCCTCTCAGCGGCGAGGCAGGATCGGATGATGGCACGCAATTTTCAGCCCCAGTTGAAGTCTCTATAGTCGACGAGGAAGAGATGGCATTCGCGGACGTCGTGTTCTTTGATTAATGGGCCTGCGTATCTGTCAGGTCTGTATCCTTTTAGATTCTATAGAGATAATACTCACTGAGAGGAGAGGGACACTCGTATTCCTTCGTAGGGATAAATGCAAGATCGCTCTTTGTGACTTGTAAGATCCCAGTCAGGTTCTCGCAAGGGATGTGGCACAGTCCTATCGAATCCCATTTTTCTTCTTTCTGGCACCTGTCAATGTCGCCGAACATCACACCGAAGTCGACATCTTGGCTCTTGTCCGATAAATCTTGCCCGTGCGCATCATAGGATGTGGCTCGAGAGAGAAGGTAGGCAAAAGGTAGTAGGGCGAGTGAAAAGTAGAAAGTAGATGAAGAAGTAAAACTCTGTTAAATTTTCAGAGCTTTTTCGCCTGCTATTCATAGTTAGCTTCCAGACAGTCAAAAATAAGTTTAATTGACCTCGCGTATTGGTTCGGAGTCGTAGTGTTGCCTGAACGTAAAGTCCGGACCAACGTAGTCGAACTAGTGATGTAAGATGAAGGACCAAACGGCTCTATATGTCATCTTAATAGTGGCTTGACAGTGACCTAACAATGACTTACAATCAGCGAAATATGAGACACTAAATCAAGAGGTGACGAGGCACCTTATTTGCTCTAATCAACTCGGATAGATACAAGCAAGCAGCCGGGTATACAAAGTCACACAAAAACTCGTAAAACAAATAAAATTCGTGGCAAAAAGGGGCACTTCAAGTGAGGAAAAATCCTAAACTCAAGTGGGCACTCCCAATAACAAAAAAAAAAAAAACGCTTCGCTTGAGTCAAGTCATGGTATGCGTGAGGTCAAAGTAACTCATAATCATGAAGAAGGCGAGCGCTGAGTATCGAGCGGCTTACAGCCCACGTAACAGACTTCCCTCTGCGAATGGGCTCTGGGGTGCCATATCCAACATTGGCTTCGTGGCGTTGCGGTCTCCTGTGGCCACTCCGTGTCCCAGTGGCACGCCAGTTGCAGGAGGAAGAGTTCCAGTTCCCGTCCGAGCGAGAAGACTGTTCGCAACGAAGCCTTGCTCTTCTGGGAGAGCTACATCGTTAGGCAAGACCGGAGATACAGCTGTGGCTAGTGTGTTAGGGTGCCGATAGCGACTGCTGGCGCTGCGGGCCGTGTTGGATCGGTTGCGGGTTCGGGTCTCTATACTGGAGGGAGGTTCTGCAGGTGCTGTAGGTCGTCTCCAGGTCTTCGCTGGGGGAATCGCGATGCCGCCGGCTGCTTCAGGTCCCGTAGCAGCCTCAATCAGTGGCGCACCTGAGTCAACGGTGACGCCTCTTCCTTTTCGTGTGTGCTGTGGAGGTTCTTGGTAGACAGGCGTCAGGTCAACAAGCGGTTTGCCTTGCTTGATCGACCCGGATCGCTTCAAGAGGATATCCAAATCAGGTACTTGAGCTGATGCCATGCTATTAGATCGACTACCAGGCCGCGAGGCGCTGAATTGGCGGTTCAATGTCCCTCCAACTAGGCCTTGATTGAACAATACGTCCGCTTCCCTCTTTTCCCGGTCTTCCCGCTCCTTCATCGCCTTCTGGCGCAGAGTATAGGTCCGTCCCAGCAGCCCTGATGACGAAAAAGGATTTTCATCGGATAATTGTGCGGTAGGTGATTCGGTTTCAAGGGACTTGGGAAAGGACGAAGGCGGGGGCCCATGTTCTCGGGATGGTCTTTCACGCGAAGAAGGTTGCCGTTTCCTGGAGCGTGCGGCTAGGGGCTCTTCACTCTCCTCACTACTGTAAGTGTCGATGGTGGCTAAGAGAGGCTTGAAGGTTCGGACTTGAGAGGGCTCCTCTTGAATTCGACTGATGCTTGCTTTTCGCTCACTACTGCTGTCGGTTTGACCCGCACCCAAGGTGTTGACCATGTACCAGCTGCGCCATGTCTGAACGGCCCTATACCAACCATCGGCGACCGATTTATCATTTGTCGCGAAAAAATGGATAAAATTCTCGGTTGTAAGGAACATGCTCGATTTCTGTTGACTCTTGATGGCGTAGCAAATCTTCTTCGGCGGTTTTATCTTTTGCGAGAGGAAGGTCGGGGTAGGGGAGTAAATGTCAAAGTCAGAGAGGTGGCAAACATTAGTCTGGTCTTTCGCCATGTCCTTCTTCGACAGAGTGATCTGTCCGTCCGATCGTAAGGTGAGATAGCGCTTGTCCCATTTTCGCGGCTTCTGGGAATAATAGATGTGAAAGGTCACGTCTGCTGGGGGGTTCTTTGGCACAGACTTGGAGTCTAAGAAATCAAGTGCCTCCATACTCGGGCCTGGAACAATGATCAAAGAATTTTCCGCGTCATGAGCCCACGAGTTCATCACATCTCGGACACATTCGTACTGCCGTAAAGGTCGCTCTAGGCCTTGCGCGGTAAAAGATTCCATGAGTATAAAGCGGGAAGGTTCGATTTCGGGCACGCTGTGCGAAGCGGACGCTAGAATGTCATGAGCAGACGTTGATGGGCTAACACTAAGCTTCAGAGAATATTTCTTGTACTGAACGAGAACAGTTCTCTCGCCAGCGTTGACTGCTGAAACTGGGGCATCGATTCCGGGAAATATGGTTGCGGCGTTGGCTTCGGTTGCACTTTCAGGCCCATGGCTTGTCTTGCCCTTTGGGCGGGAGAACTTCATCGCGTCCTTGAAAGATTTGCGCTTAGGTTCATTGTGTGAATGGCGCCGACTCGCGTCCTTGTCAGCTGCGTGTCGGATGTCAGTCACTCTCGGGGCCTCGCGCTCTGTTGCGGCTCGTCCTCGAGTGGCTGGTCTTTGACGGCTGGAGGGTGTCGCCGGCGACTCCCCACATCCACCCGTCAAGCGATCCATAGCCGCCTGCCTATCTCTCTCGCGCTCCTCCTGCTCCGACTCGCTTGAAATGTTGCTGGTGGCTCCAAAAATGCCCTTCCCGCGTGTGTCAATCCTCATTGTGTCCATGAATCTTCCCCGCGGCTTCGTCAAATCAGGTCTATACGAGTCTTTCGACGGACGGGGGGCGGGATAATCATCAGGATATCTTGTCGTTGGGTCCGTCCTAGAAGCCGTGTATTGTTCCGGCGAAGTTGGAAGAGGCGGAGGCGCATCGGAGGTTGAATTGGGAGTAGAAGGCTTCTGGCGTCGATAGCGCGACATGCTCTTCTTGACCGTTGTAGTAGACCCGCTCGTCCAATCCGGAGCAATTTGGGATACATTCGCAGATGCGCTTTGGTAGGTAGGTACGGGTGGTACTGAGGTGTTTAGAGGGCTCAGTCCGTGGGGGTTGTTCGATGCGGCCTTTCTCACGGAGCGGTACCGCGAGAATTTCGCTGGTGCTGGCCCGCCTCCTCCAACCCCTGTATAGTCTTGTTTCTCAGTAGCCATCATCGTGCAGTTTTGCGTCACAATTGCTTTCAATGCATGCGCATGGGTGCCGTGGGCATAATAGGGGTATATCTGGAGTAAGAGGTGGTTCGCGTGACCTGTCGCATGCGTCTTCGGATATCCGTTTGCGATCCGATAGACAATGACAGTTGAGCTGAGCGCAAACTAGTATCTAAACGTCTCCAGCAAAAATGATCGCAGTCGGTCAATTTCCGTCTTGAGAAGTAAATTTGTCTCGAAAAGTAAAGGAGGGCAAAGTCAGTAGAAATACGACGGGGAGGCGCTATTTCCCCCTAAAAGCTGCAAAGATGTTTCACAAGCGTTTCTGTGGTCTGACTTCAACCCCAGAATAGAACCAGAGGTGAATCGCACGCTCGGAGAAAGTAGGAGAGAAGAACGATTTCAGTTCCAGCCAGGCGGGCTGGCTGTAGCGGAGATTTAAGTCAGGTACTCCGTGAATTGCTGGGAGTCTGCGACCCAGTGGACCTGCAGAGCGAACCACCTGCTCGAGGCAAGGGGCGGCCCAAACGAAATGAGTTTGCGGTGCTTGCTGTCGAGTCAGAGGCACAAACAGCTGTTCGATGACGATCGCATCGTTGGTCGAGGACCTGAAAACAAGGCTGAGGGTAGGCTTCAAGATTCTTCCAAGGTCAAAAGGCCTGGCGCTGTCATTGGGAAAGAAATGGGACCAAGTGCGGGAAATAATTGGGCCAATTTGGGGGTCCTTCGACGAGACCAGGCCTTGGGGCTCCAGATTTTGGGGCCAGCAAAAAGAAATACGTCCAATTAATCACTGTGCCCTGGGCCTGCATGACGTTTGGTCAAGGAGGTCTCTTTGCAGTGGATTCAACATCAATCTCTCATCATAAATCTGGACTCAGTGTCCTCGCTGCCCAGTGCTCGACAACCGAAAATATGCCAAGACATCATGATCGTCTGTATGGGCTATTTTGGCTTGTGGAGGAACATAAATCCGCCGCCAAATCCCTCCAATACAGTACAAAATTACTATGTACCCTGGATCTTGTTAGCGCTGAGCGGCCTCCGCTTGCGTCTCAGACAACCCTTCACCACTCTCTGGTACCCATCGACATCGCCGTTTACTCCGCATGGTTCTTCACCCCCGATATTCACCTTTCCAATCTCGAAAAATAGCTTCACTGGCTTCCTGCCCGTATTTCGCGGCCTGGAAGAGCGGGTTCGACAACCAGTTTCAAGCAAAAGCTTTACGACTGCTGCCGTGTCCGTAATTAGCCTTCGATGACGGAGTTTGGTCCAACGGACGTTTTGCTCTAGGTTGGCCACGTCTTTTTTGAGACCCCTCTTGACGCGCATTATTAGCATCTACATTTCAGCCACGCCTGACCTCAGAGTCCTGCCAATTGATGTCCATCTTGATAGTACCATGGAGCCCCTCTACCACCGCTTCAATCTCACAGGCCCTAGATCAGAGCTTCTGCGCCTAGCCAATCTTTCCAGGTTACCACGATTCCAGCCGTCTCTAGAAACCCAATGAGTGCTTCTTGCCCACTTGCGGTGTCTATCCCATAGGTATATTTGAATTAGCGTTACCTCAACAAGCCTAAGCAGCCTGTCAAGCACAATAGATGTCCCTCCCGCGCTGCTAACAGCAGAGGTATTCGTCCAAATGGACTGATATCAGTGACCAGTGCATCTCCTCCACAATCGAAGCTCAACTGGGAAGCAGTTAAC
Organism: Aspergillus pseudodeflectus; assembly: GCF_044049435.1. Lineage (NCBI taxonomy): Eukaryota > Fungi > Ascomycota > Eurotiomycetes > Eurotiales > Aspergillaceae > Aspergillus > Aspergillus pseudodeflectus. Next base: position 61,593 of record NW_027263834.1, on the reverse strand, counting down.
CATCCGGTCTTTATGACCCATGATTGTGCTGCACTCCCATAATACGGGCATGCGCCAGCAACTGCTGGCACAAACGACGACATCATCTCACGCTTCCTATAGTCGTACCCAGTGTAGGTCGCAGCTGATTTTCATCTCGAGAACACAGCGCCGGGTACTTCCCTGGGAGATTATATCCGGTTTCCAAGCATAAAGTCACGGCTAGTAGGTTACCGGGAGGAATTAGGACAGTAATATCCCTCTGAAGCATCTGGCACCCTGGCGATTAAGGAGTTGGTGAACTGCGAACTTGAAAAATTAAAGCTCATGTGCGATGATCGACTGTAAATCGCTAATCAGTGATCTTCGTGCTCCCTGCTGATCATCAGATTTCCTGTGGCACCCAAAGGCAGAACCCCACGAAATGAGTTTGAGACATCGTGACGTGGGCAGGAGTTTTCCATTGAGATACATGTACAACCCGTCCGATATTGGCCGGGATCATTTCTGTGTAAAACTAGCTAAGATATTCGCCATCGTCTTCCATTTACTCCGGAGTAGACGGACCTCCTGGTCTCTCATACGCCAGTCTCAAGCCGTGTCTCTCTTCCATCGTCCTCTGTGAACTCGCAAAGAGATGACAGCTCATAATTAGCTTGGCAAATTGCTTTTTATAATGTTACTCTATTTATACTATGTGATTTGCGATGCGGCAGGGTCTCTTCCAGACTCAATATCGCCAGCCACGCTTTATTTCTTCTGTGACTCCAGGTGTTTCCGCCTAGCGTCGCGCATCATTAGCTCTTAGTGGTCACGAATAGCTGGACGATCTCAATGAACACTTACCACCACTGCTCAAAATTGACGGTCGACACATCGATCCCCAGATCTTTCAACACTTTAGTTGAGAGATGTGTATCATAAGGTCGCTGCACTGATGCATTCGGGTCGTTTCCTTCCTTGTTCGGAATCATTCCCTTGAGGGATACGCCCAGAATCTCCGCGAACTTTTGGCAAATCTCGTACTTTGTCATCCGATCTTCCGAGGAGAACTGCAGGATCTTGGGAAGCTCGAGAATACGACCACGGTTCTTGAGGTATTTGATCACAATATCCCGTAGCACGCGTGCAACGTCCTCGGTGTTGGTAGGGTATCGCTGAGCCCAATCGTCCATCTTGATGGCAGCATTCTCGTCTTGCGCCTTCCATACAGCGTCAACGAGGGTGTTGACAGCGCTCTCAGAGTTATCGTTCGCCGTGCCGTATAGCACCGGTACGCGGACGACAAGGCCCATCCCACTCTGCTTGGTCGCTTCGAGAACAACCAGCTCGCCGTCCCGCTTCAGCTGGCCGTACATGTTTGGGGGATTTGTCTCCGCATCAGCCTCGTACGGCGCTTCTCCCTCGGTGCCCGGGAAGACGTAGTCCGTTGAGATATACACGAGGAGTATACCGCGAGCGGCTGTCAATTCGGCGAGTGTACGAGTAGCATCAACGTTGATCCGGCGTGCCTGGTCGGGGTTCTTATCACATAGGTCGGGGGAGCGATTGGCAGCACCTATTCACAGTGGTCAATTCCAATCTCAAGTAGGTACTGAGAATCTCGTCAAGAGCCGAACGTACAATGGATGACGATCTGAGGCCTAATAGTCCATATTAGTATCAATTGGTTTATTTCTCAATGGCACTGGCCGCCAGCGGCTCAAAAGCTTTGGATTGGAATTCAGCCACATACTTAGCTTCGTCCAAGAGGCTTTTGATTTCATCTGGGTTTTCCAGGTTGGCCTTGATGATCGTAGGCGGGTTGGCGCGCGAAAAGCCCTGGCCGACAGTGAGACAGCCGGAGCGCTTGAATCTGTCAAAGACTTGTCGACCCAGAAGGCCGCTTGCGCCTGTTACAAGAACAGTAGTTGCCATTTCTCGAGGTATGGTTAGAGATTGTGAGAAAGATGAATTGCGAAGCTTGAACCTTGGAGGGTTGCTGAGGGGTCTTCTTCCAGACCTTTGCGGGGCACTTGCATGACGTAGTCCACAGTCACCGGCGACTTGTCTCGGAGGCTTACCAGCAGCGCAACATCACCGGTTCCCTTTCAGCAAGAATAAGAGCCACTTGTGGATGATTCTACCATAGAGAAAGGTGTTTCTCATAGAAACTTTGGAAGTGACGCGCCTGTCTGCTATTATGAGGTCTCAGGACACACTGAGCGGAACATATATGTATATATACTTCAAATATACATCACCATATATACTCAATAACAGTCTCTTCTTTGAAAGAATAGTCATATTCTCGAAGACAGTAAGCCCAGCATAATATTGTTGTCTTGCCAATAGTGATTAAACCGCTAATAGGGCAAATGTAGAAAGGGAATAGGTCTTTGGTAGCAGCTCAGTCCGTACAATCCCCGCCGTATCACTGATATAGAAATGTAGATACGCTTTGAGCATAGATGAAGGTGATCGAGCCCTACCAATATGTAAGATGTCTGGGGTACAGAGTAAGAATCCTGTCTGGGCATACGCTGGTGGTGATGATGCTCCAGTACGTACTACTTGTACTGTTGTATTACTAGTAAAGGTCGATAAAGCTTACCATGCAGCCGATATACCATACCCACACCCGAGGCGGGTATTCTTCGAAAACTGCATACAATCTAGTACTAGGCGTTGTAAAATTGGAAAGCATTCATTCGTTAGATCAGAGATCACCGGTACGATATTCGTTCTCCCCGATACCGGGCGGATAAAAAGTGCTGAATAAGCGAGTCCTCCTGACGGAGTTGAAGATCGGAGCCGAGACCGAAGGGTTAAAAGATCTTGTCGCACCGGTCCGCTCAAATCAACACCGATCATACCATGTCCGGGGCCAGGAACTTCGCAGCCGCCCTTCGACGGGCTCGTCTACCCAAGCCGCGTGTTGCTGGGCGCACCATTGTCTCCCAGATTCCTGCTGTCACCGTTACTCGCAACTTTTCGCAAGCATCGTCGTTACGAGCGACCAAGGAAGTCAAGTACACGAGCGACGCTTATCCCAACCTGAAGCGCAACCCGAACTTCGGCGAGATCACTGCGGAGGATGTGAAATACTTCAAGGAGTTGCTGGGTGCGGAGTCGGCCGTGATTGACGGAGTGACGACCGATGCCACCGACGATATCGAGCCATTCAACGGCGATTGGATGCGCAAGTACCGCGGGCACACGAAACTCGTCCTCAAGCCGCAGTCGAAGGAGGAGATTAGTGAGATCATGAAATACTGCAATGGGAAGAAGCTGGCTGTTGTGCCGCAGGGTGGAAACACAGGACTGGTTGGCGGTTCAGTGCCGGTGTTTGATGAGATTGTCATCAATACTTCGCGGATGAACAAGATTCGCTCGTTCGACGAGGCTTCAGGTGTCCTGGTTGTGGATGCTGGTGTCATTCTTGAGGTGGCTGACCAGTACCTCGCCGAGCGCCACCACCTCTTCCCGCTTGACCTTGGTGCCAAGGGCTCATGCCATATTGGAGGCAATGTGGCCACGAATGCTGGTGGGTTGCGTCTGCTTCGGTACGGCAGCCTTCACGGTACAGTTCTGGGCGTTGAAGCTGTTCTTCCCGACGGCACAATTTTCGACGGCTTGTCAACTCTGCGCAAGAACAACACTGGTTACGATCTGAAGCAGTTGTTTATCGGCTCTGAGGGTACAATCGGTATCATCACTGGTGTTTCGATCATCTGTCCTCCCCGACCCAAGGCTGTCAACGTTGCGTACTTCGGTCTTGAGAGCTACGACCAGGTTCGCCAGGCCTTTGGCGAGGCCAAGAAGCAGCTTTCCGAGATTCTGTCTGCGTTTGAGCTTATGGATGGCCGTAGCCAGAAGCTTGTTCATCAATCTACCGGCAACAAGTATCCTCTCGAGGGAGAGTACCCCTTCTATTGCCTGGTCGAGACAAGCGGATCCAACGCTGAACACGATATGGAGAAGCTGGAGACCTTCCTGGAGAGCATCATGGGCGAGGGTATCGTGTCCGACGGTGTTTTAGCACAAGACGAGACACAATTCCAGAGCATCTGGCGCTGGCGAGAGGGTATCACCGAGTCCCTGAGCCACCTCGGCGGTACTTACAAGTACGATGTTTCTATCCCCCTTCCTGAATTGTACCAGCTGGTTGACGACTGCCGGGAGCGTCTGACCAAGCTCGGATTCGTTGGTGACGACGACTCTTTCCCCGTGCGTGCCGTTGTCGGTTACGGCCACATGGGAGACTCCAACTTGCACCTCAACATCGCCGTTCGCCAGTACAACAAGGAAGTCGAGAAGGCGATCGAACCCTGGGTGTACGAATGGATCCAGAAGCGCAACGGTAGTATCAGTGCTGAGCACGGTCTGGGAGTTGCCAAGAAGGAATTCATTGGTTACAGCCAAAATGATACCAACATCAAGCTGATGAAGCAGCTGAAGGACTTGTACGATCCGGTAAGTGATACTTTGCAACGGGTTGGGAGTATACAAACTAACGATCGAGTAGAACGGGATCCTGAACCCTTACAAGTATATATAGAAAGGTATATTTGCGCATGCATACATAGCTGCAGCGTGTACTACAACATGAATAATGGATAATTAGCGAGCGCGTACTGCCCAGAATCGTCGCAAAGCTAGAAGTAGAAAATAGTTGCCTCAGGCGTAGATCTTTTGTGGCTGAGTTGCTGTGTTTTGCGGCTGACACCGGTGGTTGCCATGCGCTACCGGCTGTGTTGTCTCTCCTTGACCCATGGAAATCGGAACCGTTATCCATTGGATGCCAGCGATGGAGTCGGGGTCGCCTCAAGTAATTATCGAGTTTATTGATTCACATAGCTGACGCCGACTCCCTTCCCATCTCTTTTAAAGGCCGGTATACTCGACCTGTTCAGCGCAGCGACAAGGGATCTTGCTGGGCAGGAATCAGGTAGCTAGCTGTGCGGGTCGCTCGCCCCTTGTTTTTGCTTTTCGGCCTTTTCCCGGTCCTTTCTTCTTTCCCCACCCCTGAGCTTCGAAAGCTTCGAGCTGCAAAGCTGCGAGCTTCGAACTGCGGTCGGAATGTCGCGAGCCATGGCGGACGATTTGGCGAGTCAGTACCAGATGATGGAGGAGCTGGGAAGTGAGTGACCTACCAAGCTTGGTTTGCTCAATGGCTCTGACTGACTGATTGTCGCAAAGGTGGAAGTTTTGGAACAGTGTATAAGGCAATCGACAAGACCACGGGGGAGATTGTCGCCATTAAGCATGTGAGTCTCCTTGAGTCCACGCTGTGCTTCATGGAATCCAATTGACCCTGTGCTCCCTCTAGATTGACCTGGAGTCGAGCGAAGACGACATCCAAGAGATTCAACAGGAGATATCCGTCCTAGCGACATGCGCGAGCCCCTATGTTACTCAATACTACGCAAGCTTCCTCCGAGGACACAAGCTCTGGATTGTGATGGAATACTTGGGCGGAGGATCGTGCCTTGACCTGGTGACTATCCCCGAAGCCGATTGGGAGGAATCAGCTAATCATGTGTAGTTGAAACCTGGTGTGTTTAACGAAGCGCATGTCGCCATTGTCTGCCAGCAACTTCTCCAGGGCTTAGACTACTTGCACAGCGAAGGAAAGATCCACCGAGATGTCAAAGCGGCCAACGTTCTACTTTCACACACGGGCAAGGTGAAGCTCGGAGACTTCGGAGTCGCCGCACAGTTGACCAACATCAAGTCGCAACGCAACACCTTCGTCGGAACACCATTCTGGATGGCCCCGGAGGTTATTCAGCAAGCCGGCTACGATTACAAGGCAGATATCTGGTCGCTGGGTATTAGTGCGATGGAGATGATCAACGGAGAGCCGCCGCACGCTAGCACCCATCCGATGAAAGTTCTGTTCCTGATCCCCAAGGAGCCTGCCCCTCGGCTACATGGTGACGGATACAGCAACGCTTTCAAGGACTTTATTGCGCAGTGTCTGACAAAGGATCCTGAACGCAGGCCGAGTGCAAAGGATCTTTTGAGACATAAATTTATTCGAAATGCCGGGAAGACAGAAGCGTTGCAGGAACTGATCCAGCGGAAGCAGGATTGGGATGCTGGACGCGGTGTATCACGTAATGTGAAGTACTATGCGGAGTCTCTGTATGTGACCTGTACGAACTTGAGCTATGGACACGAGCTGACTTTGGTGATATAGGAACACAATCACGCATCTCAAGGACGACGACGGCTGGGTCTTCGATACGGTTAAAGCACCTACCATGGTCATCCGGGAAGACTCTGATGACTCGGAGACTGGGTCAGTTATTGTTCACGATCCTCTATATGACGAGTCGGCCGAAATGGTTGAGAACCTCCGCATATCAAGTCCCCCGAACCCACGACAAAGACACAACAACACCGCCGTACGCCGTGTACCGGCACCCGATCGCAGCCCTTCTCTTCGACGACCAAAACGACGATCCAGTGGTGTGAAACAGCCATTGGGAGTGGATCTTACGTTCGGTAACAGTCCTTCGACTGTTCGCCAGTTCCGACGGGTGTCTGACAAGGCCCCAACTGAGGACTCGTATCTGTCGCAGCAACTCGCCGGTACGGACGAGAATGCGAGCCCTAAATCTGTATACACCGAGACCAACAGCAAAGAAGCCCAGCTGGGACGCCGGGCATATACAAAGGCCGTGGGTCACGCGTGCCAGGAGGTCCTGGGAACGACTGCAGACCAGGAAAAGCGCGAGGCGATATCTCGACTCGCAGAGGCCTTCAGTGAGCTGGAAATGGTCGATCCAGAGGGCCTCTACCAAATTCTCAAAACTACAAACGAAAAACTCTTAGGGTAAGCTAACTGTGCAATATTTTCTCCTGCCTGTCATGCTGATGAAATTCTGGAACAGTGACTCCAAGCTGTCAACTCTTGTCCCACAAGCTCCACCTCCCGAATCTCCACAACGGCCTCGCCTCGTTCTGGCACAGAACAACCCGCACCTGAAGAGTCACAAGCGGCGCCAATCGGCGGCAATGATTGAGCCAGATCTGCAACCTCAACAGGCGAACCTTTCGGGCCAGCCTGTCGCAGGCATGGAGCACATCAAACAACTATCCGACGTTCTCTACCAGCGATGGTCTGAAGGCCTTCGCAACCGGTGGCCCGGAGTATAAACCCGGGCGGGCACTTTCTTTCGCTGTACAGATCGGTCTCAGGCGTTCTACAATCCGGTTCTGCGCTTTCCTGACGCTCGCTGATTGCCCATTCACAATAATACCCTCGTTTTCTGCATGACCTTCTTAAAGGTCCTTCCTCATCGAGCTCTCATCGTGGGCTAAGCTCTTGATAGATAGCTTACTGCTATCTGTCGCACTGTACTGCCAATTTGCACTGCTGATTTTGTTGCTCCAGAACTGGTTCTGGACTGGATTTTCCGAAATTTCCTTCTGGTGAATTATTTCCACTTTGAGCTTGTGATTATTCCACGGCTTCGCCCTGGTAGACACGGGAATTCCCATCTTCCCTTCGTTGCTCATTTTGGACTGCGCTTATATTTGTGAGATACATGTGGTGTTGGTGACGGAGTTTGTAAGTATTGAGATTTGGTTCTTGTACATTTAGAGAAGGGTGTTTGCACCGGATATAAAATAATAGGATTGATTATACGGCGAAATGCCTGCTTCCTGTACCACATCTTCAGCTTTCTAGCTCTATATGAATGATTTGTTCATCATGAAACTGGCGATCCCAAAATAGTATCAGACGCTTGAGTTTTCCACAGTTGCTTCCCCAGAGACTATACAGCGCTAGTCAATTTGTAGTCGACCAGCACGAGATCTCAAAAACATGCAAGAGCCGAGACCCTCTCCATAGTCCATCGTCAGTGTCAACCACATGTCTAAACTCATCCCCTTGCATTCATGATTCAGGATAATGCTTTCCGATCTCATCGCTTGAAGAATGATTATGGCTTTCGCCGATCGGCCCCTGAGCTAACTGAAATGGAAGGGATACGCGTGGCGGGCCGCCTGGTCAGTCCCAGACGAGACTAAATTAACGGCCAGTCTGGGCTTCACCACCGTCGGCACTGGCCACTTATTATCATCTCAATTTCTCCCCTGGCCTGGCGCTGACTCTTCTTCTCCATCCTCCCATCCAGACACTCGAGTATCTCGGCTCCCTCACGCTCCTTTTTCGCCAGTCTCTCGCTCTTTTCGCCGTCCCACCCCTTCCCCTTTCCCTCTTTTATCCAGCCCCTTTCGCCCACCTCGTCTTTCGTTTCTGAGGCTTGTCTTGTTGTCTTGCTGGAATGTCATGATTCTGCCATTATCGCCTCAATAAATCCGCCCGATTTGCCATCGTCCCCGTTCCGCGATGGTGGACTCCCCGGGAACGGCGCAGGCGGAATCCACGCCGGAAGCGTCCCAAACAATGACGCCCTCAACCACCACTGCGAGTGAAGCGCTCCCACCGCCGCGCCAGATCTCCAAGCGATCTTCCCTCCCTCCTCGTCCTCACGGTGCCGCCCGCCATACGAAGCGTCTGACCTTGAATTTCCCCATCAACATCCCCCAAACAGCTATTGATCCCAGCGCAGCCTCATCTCCGTCCGGATCGATGACACCAGCCACACGATCGTCCGCGCGCCAGTCTCCCGTTCACACCATCTCCACGCCACCGTTCGACGGTCAAGATGATGGCACAAGCTTGCTGACCGCCATTGCGTCTCAGGAGCGAAGGGTGTTGGAGCTTCGCGAGGAACTACACCGGGCGGAAGCGGAGCTGGACTCGTTGAAGAGACAATGGGCATCGTCGGAGAAAACTAGGAAACGGACAGAAGTCAACCATCGTGCGGAGGTTATGCAGCCTCTCAAGTCGCCTGATCGAGTTGCTGGAACTGGTCACAGCAGAGAGCAGAGTGTCAGCGGTGTTGCAAGTCCTGTTCCGACCCAGGTTCGCCTTAGTCGGGAGCTGGAGCGCCGCCAAAGTGTGCTCGCAGCTGCAGCTTCAGCTGGAACTTCCGTCTCGGCGAATGGTCGGCGAGTGTTTCAAGGGTCTCACACGCGGGCGCTATCTTTGCTCTCACCTTCCATTAGTTCTGCTGCAAGCAGCAAGCAGTCCGGATCTGAATCCGGCTTTGTGCAGGACAACGATCGTGTAGGCCGGCCCCCACGATCGGCCACCATGCCGTCTGTCGACCGTGCTGTCGACCGTGCTGTCGACCGTGCTGTCGACCGTGCTGTCGGTCGTACTCCAACCTCTGCCGCTGTAGCGCCCACCGAGGATATGATAACTCAGTGGCGTAAGACGATGCCAATGCCACCTGCTTCTCGGGATCTCCTCATGCGCACAGGCAAGCAGATGGCGACGGACTTGAAAGAAGGGCTTTGGACGTTCTTGGAAGACATCAGACAAGCAACCGTCGGAGACGAAGGAATCAACGCCACGGAATCGCGAACCATGCAACAGCCCCGCAATCGCGACTCGAGCTCAACCTCGCGCAGCCGAGACCGGTTATCCGTACAAGCAGGCAACCCCTCGCGATCGCCGTCCTCAGGAAAGAGGAGTCCGGGGACCAAAACAAGTGGTAATAGCTCCAATTCGGCGGACATAGACGCCTCGTTCTGGAGTGAATTCGGCATTGATTCATCTGCCCAGAAGTCCCCAAACGCTCTCAAAACTCCGCAAACCCCGCGCGATCCGAACAGTCACAAGCGCGGAGATCCCAACACGCTCGACGTGGACGAAACCTGGGATGACTGGGATACACCGCAACCGAAGAAAACGCACACGCCATCCTCGAGCCGCTCTACTATCGAGTCGCGGCAAGACCAGTCACCGGTCACTCAGACGAGCAGTCCCCGTACTAGCACTAGGTAGGTTTTGGCTTGCCTATGCGCGTGAGATATCTTCGTTCTCTTTTTTTTTTTTTTCTAATTGTCAGTCACTCTATTCTACGGCCTTTTCTAACTGGTTTCAGCTTCGGCGACTGGCGCCACGACATCCCCGACCCCAGCGTCGCAGACGGCATCCCCTGGCCCGCTCTCACCCAAGCCGCGCCCTCGAAACTCACTCGGACAGCCTCAAACCTCATGGCCGAATGGGAGCGCAGCCTTTCCCCGTCGCCGGTAGCTTCTCCGTCTCTCGGCAAGGACAGCAAAAAAGATTGACGTCGGGAAAACCGAGATTTGAGTCATCAACGGCCTCCCCTTCTTCTTCTTCCTGTTTACTACGAATACCCTTCAAACCTCGGACAGCCATTCATCCGTTTCTCAAGCGTTTCTCGAGCGCAGCCGTTGTATATATGGACACGAATATGTACGATTTATTTCTTTTTCTCATCCACTTCTCCAAATTCTTCGCACGCACCCCCGGTCTGTTGTTGTTATCTCCAGCTAAGATGACAGGATTACGGCTTAACGCAGGGTTATGATTCCGGGATTGATTCTGGTTCTGGTTCTGGTTCTCTTTAAATGACCCCTTATGACGAGTGTTTTGGTATATACTTTCTTATGAACTCTTTTTTCACTTCACGTCTCTGATCTCGAAGGACCTGATACTTATGGTGGGGCAGCGAGGATTGGGACAAGAATATCCCCACCTTTTTGCATGCATGTATGATCAATCGGACAATGTACTATTGATAGGTTGAATAGGAACAATAGTCTTATTTCTGAACAATTGCTCCTAGCCTGTTCTTATGGAATAAGTTTCAGATAGGTTTGAGGTCCTGCATCAACAATGGTATCAGGTAAGTGATTATCATTCTCTTCTCATGTCAATTGAGGCCATTGAACGCTGGACACCTCTCAATGACGAGCTGCGGGGGCTCATCTCAGAACAATACGAGAATTGCTGCAGGGAATTCCCCAGCCAGCCAATCACAATGGTTGCCTGACAGAGTGAGGCTGTTTTCCAGGCACACCTGTTCTGCGATAGGCTGACTCGATCATACTTGGTGGCCAGGATAATCTTATTGTTGGACTGCTGTCCTGCTGATACCCAGGTGACCTGCATATATAATCAAAGTCTTTCTTCCCCTCTTCTCGCAAACTCGCATCTGTTCAGTCTGCCATCCTGAGTTCAAACTACACGCCACCTTCATTCCTTTCTATCCAACTACTAAATACCTCTACTCAACCGGCCAAGTCAAGCGAAGTATACTAAAGCAAAGAATAAGAAACAAGCAAAATGTGCTGGTCCATCCACGAAACCTACACCCGCTTCCCGAACTGCACCGAAAAGTCCCTCAAAGAGTGTGTAAACTACGATCCCGCCGAGGACCACATCCTATGGTGCATCCTTGCCCAGCAGCGTGGGTATCTCTGTGCACACATCGTCCCCACGTCTCAGGGTTCATCAACGAAGCGGCGTATGAATTGTCCGAGGCACCGCAGGAGACACACTGGAGGACAGACTCCGCCAGTTGTGAGGAGGGGGTTTGTGCGTGGGGAGCTTAATATGGGGTGGAATTGGAGTGTTTTTGCGGCCGCTTGAGTGTGGTATTGACACTGCACTGCGTGGTTCTCTGGCTTGAGGAGGTATGGAGGATGCTAGGTGATGGACTGAGATTCTTGATGAAGGTATCTGACGAAGGGACAGGTTGTTATCCGGCGACACCTCGCTGTCTCCTCTCTACTACACCTATCGCGATGGTTAACGGAGCCGATTCGGTTTCTGAGAGAGGACACACCTACCTACTTGTGTTGCGCTCCTCGAGGAGGTGCATACTACGCGCTTTTCGTCCCCGGTCTTGAGGCAACCTGCAATATGCATTGGAAATACATGAGCAACACGCCTAGCACATGATTGAATGTATCGTTATTCGGGTATTGGCCGAGGTCTTGTGGTTTCCATGGCGATGATGACCCGCCCTGATGTTCATTTATGGAAGCAATGACTGGGGCGCACCTTCCCTCTACAACAAAGGGGCCTATTATGGAAGGAACGAGGGAGACAAGGTTCGAGGTTCTGGTTGGGGAGGCACGACCCGTTATGAATATCAGACGAAACCACTATAGGATGAACTACAGCACTGTTTATCAATGCCACTTTTTTCTTGAAATTTGAGCCCAAGAGGCTCTAGCTCATATGCATATATATCCCTTTGGACGCTACCAAGAGTGTCGAGGTTGATCAAGGATGTCATACACGTCGACTCGGAAAGGAAACCCGTCTGGTGGCCGTCCCACTTGGTTTAGTAGCCCGTCAACCTTGCGCCGCCAACGAAACTCGACCACGAAGTCCGGGACATGCTCGACGTAACTCAAGTTCTGTAGCAACTCAACCAGCATTTGGTCATCCACGACAACTTCATCGTGCTTCACACCAAAGGACACACGCAATTGCTGTAGGCCTTGCATGTAATACCTGACAACGTGCAATGCATCATTCCATCCACCGACTGTCCATTGACATTGATCGGAGTAGCTGGAAAGCCGCATGTCAAGATGTAGTTTTCTAACCGTTGCTAGCCGATCATGGCGCATGACCAGAGGGAATTCCCCAAGTGTTCGGGCTTGCCGAACCTGGAGGATGTTCTTCGTGTAAAGAAGCCCAATAGCTTCGGAATAGACTTGTCTGCACGAGCGCAGCAAGCCCGTTATCGTTCCTGGGAGTCGGCCTCCTTGCTTCGGTTCTCGCTGCACTGTGCCATCTTGATAGGCGATCATATTTGGCCAGCATGCATGCTGCCAGCCGCGAATGTTTCTTTTATCTGTGTTCGAGCATCGGATACCAAACACCCGCCTGTGAGTGCTGGCGAGGTGGAGTACCTCGTTGCCCTCTGGTGCCAGAACCTCTTCATAAATGCGTAAGCGGATTTCTGGGGCAAGCTGGGTGAAGAGTCTTGACTTCTTCTGGGGTTTCAAGCCCGGGTAGACAGCTCTTAGCCCGCTTGGTGGGGCTGAAAGAGAACGGCGATATCGAGGGAGTGGTTCCGGAGGTTCGCTTCTCCAAGACCACCCTGGAGGCACGAGGCTTGGGACAGTTTCATAATGAGATCGATTCTTATAGCCGCAAAATCTTGGTGGATTCACGCAGAAGTAGCAACACAAAAAAGGGCAGCAGATGATAATCCCCGCAAACAGCACGACCTCTTTGACATGGTTGACGACTTTCTCGGCAGTTGTATCTTTCTTAGCGGCCATCTTGTCAGTGAAGGACGTCAAGTGCAATTGGAATGCGGGGAGCGAGCTTGTCCCTGTATATCAAGAAATGGGGAAGGGCTGAGGCTGGTAGCGAGGCTGAATCCTGCTGCGCTTCCGCTCTTGGCGTCGGCATCTTGATAGCCTGATTCCTCCTAGTACTACCGACTCATGTTCAATGCTTCTGGTTTCAGGCTGATTTTGGACCCCTGTTCCTTCGTGTTATCAGCCAATCGAGGTGACGGACAATAACCTTGTTGGAGGTGGATGATGTCTCGTTGGTTAACCGCTTGGGCTTGTACTTGCATTTGGCGAGGCGAAATAAGGTCTAGGCATTCAAGGCATAATCGAATCAGCCCGGAATTCGAAGTGTTCCTGGCCATCCTGCTCCACTGAGGTGAGACACCTCAGTACGTAGTGTTTACTACGCAGGGTCCAAACACGATCCATGGATACACGGCGATCACATGATGCGCCACCTGGTTTTTGTGGAGGCGAACCACGTGATAGCGCTGCGCATCTGGCTTGCTTCGCGCGCCGGAAATAAATTCTCTCCGCATCGACTCCGACAGCTCGAACTTAAGAGATCTGTCGCAATCTTCATTCTCTTCATTCCTGCAACGGTTTGGCGCCTCTGTACCCGCTACATCTCTTTTTTTAATATCCGGCTGGACATATCCTACCCGAGCGCCCCCGTTTCGTCAACTTCAACATGAACTTCCCAGGAACAAGCGGCTCTTCCGTCGCAGGCATGACCGGCTTCGGAGGTCTAGGAAGCGGTACCAATCCCGGAATGAACGAGCAGGAGCAAGCAATGGTCAAAATGGTTCGTCACAATCACTGCGCAAACTAGATACGCGGTAAGCGGCGCAAAGCTAACTCTCATCTACCAGATGCAAAAAGCCATGGAATCATGTCCCTTCAAGACCGTTCTGTCCGGCACAATGGGTTTCGGTCTCGGTGGTATTTTCGGTCTGTTTATGGCCAGTGTATGTTTTCTCTCTTCTTCATCTACCTTATATACCGCGTACTGATATATATCTCCCTATGTATAGATGTCCTACGACTCCTCCTTCACCCCACAAGGCAAAGCCATCGCCGATCTCCCCTGGCGCCAACAAGTCCGTACGGGATTCAAAGACATGGGCGCGCGGTCGTGGTCGAGCGCCAAGAACTTCGGTATAGTGGGTGCGCTCTACTCCGGGACCGAATGCTGCGTCGAGGGCCTCCGCGCGAAGAATGATCTTACAAATAGTGTGGTTTCGGGGTGCATTACTGGTGGTATCCTCGGTGCGAAGGCGGGACCCCAGGCGGCTGCGTTCGGTTGTGCGGGTTTTGCGGCGTTTAGTGCGGCTATTGATGCGTATATGAGAATGCCGGAGAGTGAGTGAGTGGAAGTGTGATTGTCTCTGGACAGAACTGGGATGGCGTTATTTTGGGATAGATGGGTTGCATATCGGCGTTGGTTCGTTCTCTCTTACTTGGCAGATTGTGCCTGTTCTGCTTATTGACCTGGTTTGTGGGTTACGACTCGCTGCTCCTGTATATTAATGCATGTGTAACCATAGATAGACGTGATGGGATATATGATTCAGAGTCGATGTATATCAAGTCAAACAGAGCATCTCGCAGCACGCGCAATCCTATGTACAGCTATAGACTACGAAAAGTACTATTTCCCTCCCAACTCCGCGCCCAACCCTAAACATTCTCCTACTCAACTCTCTCCCCATTCTTCCCATGTTCACCCTCAACCTCCCTCACCTTCCCCCGATATCCTTCCAAAGCCTCCCGGTTAATGCCCGTGCACTCATACTGCTTAAACTTCCACGCCGGCAACCCGGCATCAAACAACTCATCAATATCCTCCAGACTTCTCCCCTTTAGCTCAGGCATGAAGAACCACGCCCACACCGCTCCAACTGCAGCACACCCACCCCATACATATCCCAGCTTCGCACCGAGGTTTGCACCGGGAGTGGAGAGGAGGTATGGCGTTGTGTACACAACTGCGAAGCCGACGACGACGTTCCATGCGGTCTGTTTCCCCGACACAGTCGTTTATTAGTATAGCAATTCCATCGAAAACAAGAAAAGGAGGGATATAGGTACGCACCGAAACAGCCATCGTCTTCTCGCGCAATGTCGCAGTGCCTACCTCAGCAGCGGTGATATACGCCGCGGGCCCTAACGTCGCATGCAGGATCGCCGCGTAGAGGATAAACGAGGCCACCATGCCGTTCGTGTCGGATGTTGAGCGGTTGGCCTTTGCGCCGAGGCCGCCAATTAGGCATAGGAAGAGCGCTTGCAAATAGCAGCCATGGAAGGTCAGGTCGCGGCGGCCGAAGACGTCGAACATGTACATGCCGATTATGGCGGTTACGACAGAGACGCCGTTGTTTATGGCCTGACGTATGATAGGGTTAGATCTGGCGTAGAGAGGATAGTGTCTGAAGACTAAAAGGCTAGTTCGGTCTTACAGCGTAAGCAAAGGCCTTGTCGCCTAATCCAACTTGCTTGTAGAAGGTTGGTCCGTAGGAACTGCTGAAAGTCACGCCGGTCAATTGCTGCAGAGACATGATAGCTAGTGCAATCGAGGTGCGGCGACGGTTCGAGGCATTGAAGAGGGCCTTCCAGGGTGCCTTGTCCGATCTATTGTCCGAATTCTCGAGGGCGATGATCTCGAGCTCGCAGAGACCCTCGTCAGCTGCCGTCTTGGGGCGAAAGACCTTGAGAGCGTTGAGGGCTTCGGAGCGCCGGTTTTTTGAGATCAGCCAGCGAGGCGAATTTGGTGTAAAGTATAGTCCAGATATGATGATGACGGCAGGCACCATCTGGACGCCCGTTGCCACCATCCATCCGGCGTCGTTGGTGAGCTTGGACAGGCCCTCGTTCACGACGCCGGCGATTAGTGAGCCGAATGTGAGGAAGAGCTGAATTGATCCGACGCAGAACCCTCTGAGCGGGGCAGGGCAGATTTCGGATTCGTAGGTTGGGACGACCTGGTGGTTTGTTAGAAGATGGTCGAGTTAGGGCTGGGGGCTTTACGTTTTCAACCAGACCCACGGCTCCGTAGATGAGCATTCGCCCGACGACAAATTGAGCTGGGGTATGGCTTGTGACTTGGACTAATTATCGACATGGTTAGTTCCGTACGTTAGAAGTTGTAATCGGATTACACTCACTGACTGTCCCAACGATCTGGACGCAGCAGGTAATGGCCATGGACGTGCGGTGGCCCCATCGTTCAATCATCGGTCCAACAATGACAGCCCCCAGGAACTTGCCGATGAGAGGGAGACTTTGTACGTCAGATATCTGGTCATTATTGACCTAACATTTGAATCACTAACCTGTTCATCATGGACACGACATGCGTGGGAATCGCATAGGCCTCTTTCTTGTCATTCCAGCTTCCAAACTTTCGCATGAAGGGATCAAATGTCTGGACTCCTCCGAATGAAGCGCCATCACTGAGAAAAATGTGAGTCAAAGTCTTCGTTTCGCCGCTCTGGTTTTCAACATACTAGCCTTCGGAGAGAAGACCGTTAGCATCAATTCCACCACATCCAAGCAGGCCACTCACCAAAGAAAATGCTGCCCATAGAATAAAGCAAACAGATCAAGATCAGCGGAACCGTGCAATCCGCCCATGCCTCCTTGGGCACATAAAGCTTTCCACCTCCGGCCATTCTGCTTCTCTATGTCGGGGTTCGTCCGTCAACGGGCTGGTGCTGAAGAAAGGCGAAGGGGAGTAACGAGGAATGAAGAAAATGAAAAGGCGAGCCTCTGTCCATCTTTCATGTGTGAGTATACAGCACCCTCTTTAAAGTGGAATCTCCTCTGGGGGAATCTTTTCTCCACAACCTTCTCCAAGAGACTTACTCCAACTCTTGCGCTGGCTAATTTGTTACGGGGTTCTGTCCGGGGTCCAGCAGCCCTACTCCGGAAGAGACTTCTCTCTTACATGGCGTGATGGACGGTCTATACGGCGGATAAACCTTTTGAGCTGGATGCATTGTGTTTCTATGACCAATATCGACCTCGGTGTGTTTTGGACTGATCTTGTCGATTGTCTGGAAGGAGTTGGTTCCTGGCTCGGAATGACGTTCAAACCAGTTCCCACTTATTGTGTCAGAACAATACGCTAAACATGCAAATGGACATCACACACCTCACTCAATGGCCATACTTATTGTGCAAATTTGCTCTACGTTCATGAGGTGGTGGAAATGAAACCTCAGATCTGGAGTTGGGCCAATCCACGTGGAGCCCTAAAAAGCCCCGCGTTGGAACAGACGGAGGAAATCTGGGGGCCAGATCCACAATCACAGTCACAGCCACCTCCAACGAGTAAGGTTTACAAGCAATCTGGGCGCTCACCTCACTTACTTGACCAAAGCTATAGAAACTTTTTTGCGCGTGCCTGGGAGTTTATCCTCTCATATTAACAGCAAGGGTTATCTTTGCCGGACGGCTAAGCCATCCTCCCTTGTATGCGAAGTCTGGGGTAAGTGTTTCTGTCAACTATCGTGCCTTGCAGGTATTTCCAGGCTGACTCGTCCATTCTTTATCCATCCGTGCATAGCAGCCCTTACTGAGCTCTACTACAGGCAACATGGCCGACTTTGACATCGCAATCTATGGGTCTACGTCTGGAGCAGTGGCAGCTGGTATCCAGGCTGCACGGTTAGGGCGAAAGACAGTTCTCATCTCGCCGGATGAACACATTGGTGGGTTATCATTTGCTTCTCTGTTCAGTCCCTCAGTCTAACACATGTCCAGGTGGAATCCAGATCGAAGGTCTTGGTTCAACCGATATCGACAATCAGGTCGAGTTCCAGAATAGCACTGCGGTTGGCGGACTGGCGCTGGAGCTGCATCGGCGACTCAGCACACACTATGGCAGGCTTTCTCAGCTCGAAGAGGTTGTTGCAAAGCGCCTCAAGGTTCCTGAGATGTGGAAGTTTGAGTCTTCTGTCTTAAAGAGGATTCTTGCCGAGTGGCTTGCGGAGTATCCCGAGCTTGTGGTTGTCAGGGTTCGCATTCTTTATGCCTTATTGCTTCTCTCAGAACTGTTCTAATGGTCTCACCAGGCTGCCCTCATTGAAGACCCCTCAGCTGTATCCAGAATTGGCCCCATCGTAACCTCCATTCAACTCACCAATGGCCAGTCAATCAGCGCTCGAGTAAGCCCTCCACTCCGTTCTTATATTTCTCTCACTATAATCTCACTAGTACTTCATCGAAGCCACCTACGAAGGCGATCTCCTCGCCGCTGCAGGCATAACTACCGTCATCGGCCGCGAACCCTCAACAACCTACAATGAATCCCTCGCTGGCGTCCGAGCCGACACTCGCTACACGCAATTCGACGTTCCCGTCGACCCCTACCGCACGCCTGGCAACCCATCCAGCGGTTTTCTCTACGGAATCTCTCCCGAACCATTTGGCAACCCCGGCGATGGAGACGCACACCTCCAGGCATACTCGTACCGTCTCCCGCTCACAGACGTCGAGAGTAACAAAGCTCCCCTCGAGAAACCAGAGGGGTACGATGCGTCTCGTTACGAGCTCCACCGTCGGTATATCCAGGCCGGTGGGAAGTTGTATACGCCGCGTCTGCGGGGTGTGCCGAATCGCAAGACAGATCTCATTGGGTCGGAGGCTGTTCTTGCGACAGATTTGCTGGGTATGAATGATGACTGGCCGACGGCAAGTCGGGCGAGACGCGAGGAGATTCTCGAGGAGACGAGGAGGTTCACAATGGGGCTGCTTTGGTTCTTTGCAAATGATGAGGCTGTTCCTGTACGTCCATTCATCTGTTCTTCTGCCCTATTTCACTATCGATATACTAACACCGCACCTTCAGCCCTCCATCCGCAAAGCCTGGTCTGACTTCGGCTATTGCCTCGACGAATTCCCCGATAACAATCACTTCCCACGCCGTCTGTACGTCCGTGATGCGCGCCGAATGGTCTCTGACTACGTGATCACCCAGCACACGGCATCCGAGCCCGAGGACACAGATCCCGCCTCCACAACCGAATCTGAGCCTGAGCCTGTCGCGGTAGCGTACTGGCCCACCGACACGCACTGCGCACGGCGTGTCGTGCGCAATGGCCTCGCCCATAACGAGGGCTTCGTGTTCAAGGAGCACGGCCACAAATGGAAGCCTTTTGGGATTTCGTATCGCGCGCTTGTTCCTACGCGGGCGGAGGGGGTGAATGTCCTCTCTGTGACATGTCCGAGCTCGAGCCATGTTGGTTATGGTATGTACTGCTGTTTTCCGCTCCGAGATGTTGGGCTTTTTTCTTGATTGGGTATATATTTGTGCTGATGTTGGTGTAGGCGCTGTCCGGCTTGAGCACCAATTCTACGCGCTTGGTCAAGCGGCTGCGAATGCGTGTGATATTGCACTTTCTCATGCCTCTATGGACTCGGCCTTGGATGTGCAAGATGTTCCGTATGATGTGCTCAGGGGAAGGTTGCTTGAGCAGGGGGCAGTGATTGATGCGTCTAGTGTAGGGAAGCCTGACTTAAGTCTTTTGTAGCTCTGGACACACTATCCTGGTATAAAGTCTCTTGGTCAATATAGATGTGTATGGAACAATCAATGTCCAGCGCTGCCAAGGTTGCTTAATAGGAGCGAGTAAGTAAGTGGATAAACAAAACGGTCTCAATCTCCTGCAGAAATCAGAATATTCCCCCGAGACAGGAGCAGATCTATATTACTGTCAGATGTTTCTTGCTATTTTTACCAATAGTCTGGGGTCGTGACAGTGAGACACCAACCGGCCTATACCGGTGAAACCCTGCTCAACTCAGTGGTGTTCAGCAGGAAATAGTTCCGAACGGCCTAAATAAGTCACGATGCTCCCTGAACTTGACTAACAATAAGAGTCTGACCCAGCTAGAGTCTCTTCTATGTTTAATATACCATGCATGACTGCCGTAGGATCTTGGTCTCAAGATAGAGCTGGCCGGGGAACTCGCCC
The DNA here is from genome assembly GCF_044049435.1 of Aspergillus pseudodeflectus. NCBI lineage: Eukaryota > Fungi > Ascomycota > Eurotiomycetes > Eurotiales > Aspergillaceae > Aspergillus > Aspergillus pseudodeflectus. Next base: position 41,497 of record NW_027263834.1, on the reverse strand, counting down.
ATGGGAGCCTTGTGCGATCTATTTTGGGGTTGGTGATGATTGGGTTAGGGCTTGAAAGCTTTAAGAATGCCTTTGGCTAGGAGTTGTAACTTGGGGATTTGTGCTGCACGTCTTCCATGAAGAGGCGCTGCAGTGTTGAGTTTGGAGAAACGGTGTGCTTGGTAGGACGTAATAGCAGGGATACAGGTTGCAATACGGCAATAGGACTGCCTAATTGGGCGAACGCAGTGCAAAGACGCTATCATGAAACAGAAAATCCCATATGTACTTGATTTTCTAGGATGGTTGATGGCCTTCCTTATCCATTTTAGTGCTCACCCCTCGCCGCTTTTTGCTCACTGAGTAGATCTCAGCACGTCCTGAGCACGCTCTGAGCAGCCTGAGGCGATCACTGAGCACCGGCTGAGCAGAAGGCTGAGCGCCCTGGGCAAGGAACCTCAATAAACTGCACCCTGACTGATAATCCTCTTCTTGCCCGGTTCGCCACCTCGCCCTCCACTTTTGCCCGCCACACTCCTCCCCCTTCAAACCCTGGCGCTGCCATCAGGAAAGCGACGCATAGGTGGAGCTATTATTCCTTCTGATGCCCGAGTAGGACTCTGCTGGAGGTGATCGCGTTCCGCCACCACGGCATAAGATTTTTGGCGGGCTTTCTCGGTCGGAATTGACAGCACAGGTTCTGATGTCCATGGGGGCAGCTCTGGATATCCCAAGAGTCAAGGGATCCCCAGAACGCCAAACAGCGCTAGTCTATAAACACATTTTAGGACGTAACGTTCATCAGGTTGTGACAATTCTCGCCTGGAGGGCTTGATATCTACACCATAGAGGGATATTAGATTCGTTATAATACGTTGAAATCTCTTACATGAGGCTCTATGCCTCTTTGTCTGAAGCACTGGCTTAAGCATAGGACGATGCCCCAGCATCATGTAGGCAGAGCGGCATGATGGCCGGTACGTAGTACATGTGCAAGTAGGCGTATGCCGAAGTTCGCACTGAAGTTGCTGATGTGAGATCATAGCTTACGCATGGTAGTAGAAGTGAAATAGTAGATCCTAGGAAAGCCAAACTGGCTCTGGGGATCCTTGTGGGTCCCCGCCCGACTACATTCTTCCGACAACATCATGGTAAAAAAGAGGCATTGTCTTGAAACTATTTACTCTTGCAAAGTGCTCCCCATCTGGCATTCTGGGCCAATTCAATCTCAAGCGAAAAGTGCTCAACTACTCCAAACTCCCCATCAATCGGACCGTCAAAAGAGCAATTAGGGATATGAGAAGGCATTGCCCGCGCAGGGGGCGATGAGTATCGGATCGTCGTTTGCCGGTCAAAGTCTAGTTCTGGTGGTTTTGTACATTTGACTTCTGTCCTTTCTCTTCGATCGTTCTGCCTTCTTCTGTCCTGAGTGCACACAAATGCACATCTTTTTCTGCTGCAGCCAGCCTTTGTGTGGTTTTGTACTCGGCTAACATTTATATAGGTACCACGTATGTTCTTGTAGTAGACAAGAACGGCCACTTGTGCCTCGGAAGCGGTGGACAACGCTACTTGCATCCCATGGACATATCCACGGACCAGGCGGACAGGGTGTCATTGAGGATAAGCAGTACGGGCTTGCGTTGTATTATCATTTTGTAGACAAGTTGATTGGGCTTCCGCGGTTTCAGTACCAGTTTGGGTGGAACCGGTTGGGATGGAACGAAGAATGGCCAGTTCGCCGAACCGTTTTCGCAGCCAGGCGGTCCACCTCAGCGATGAGGTCAGGTCACAACATCTAGTCGACCAGAGCATGAACCTTGGACCCAACATCACAGGTATTACCCCCCGTCAGGTCACTCCGTCCTCGATCGTCGTCACTTCGCCGCCAATCAAGCCCCTGCGACCGACTCTCCTTGGCAAAAGGCGGATACTTGTTTTCGAAGCTCAGCAAAGTCCTTCCCATTCGCCATTGTGTTTGCTGTGCAACCCGTCAGTTACTGATCCTGTACGCTATGCGAGACGGAAGGATCATACGTTTCAATCCCCACGATCCTCTAGCTCGGTTATTTGCATCCTTCCCTTGAGCTTGTAAAAGCGATATTGCTAGAGGTGTGTCGAAGTCGGTGGTTCGATCGTTGCGACGTGGGGGGAATCCGAACCCAGTGTTTGTGCAAGGACATCCAGGGCCTGTACCAAAATCACACCGCGATTAGCAAAGGGTATTATACGAGCACAGGCAAGGAACGAAATCATACCCCTTCTCAAGGAGGCAGCCTTGGCCTCCGCAGCGTTGAAGCCTCCCACTGGAACGTGGTGTTTCTGGTTTGGGCCCGACGCCTACTCTCGTGATTCCACCCAGTATTATTTCATGTCTTCGGATTCTGTTGGCGTTCTTGGGGCCCGCCGTGCGCGCTCATCGACCTGTTATTCGAATGTCGTTGTCTAGACTGTCGGTTCCGGTCGCTCCGCGCCATCTAACAACAAATCAGTCGCTGCTCCGAACCAATAAATCGTCCAGGTAAAAGGAACGGAGGGAATGAGAATACCAGTCATCAGCTGCGCCACTCATGTTGTAGGACTAAGCTTCAAAGGTAAGCCTGACACATGAGGGTAGAAAGCTGGGGAATGCGACTAGTCGGCTGTCAAATTGTGTCGGCCGGGCCGTTGATCTATGGGGAGGATCTGAAGAAGTTGAGAGGTCTGTCATTCTGAATAACTGGGGAAACGACACTATTTAAGCACAGGAATCGACTAAACTAAATAAGGAAACAGGGGCTATTCAATATTACTGCTCCAATCGCTGTATCTCGTGAGTCCTGAGAGGAATGTTCGATGGAATGGTGAGAGGAATGCTTGCGAGGGGTCCGGAGCCAGGGGCTCCGGCCGACAAATTGTATGAGGAGAGGAGCTTCGCAGTGACGGAGTGTTTGCAGCTGGCATTGCTAATTGCAGTGGTAAATTACCGGGAATGAAACGCTTGACGCCTCAGGCTCCCGTCGCGCGTGACTGGGGACCGCGGCCTCCTTCACGCCGCGCAATTTCAAACCGGCGACGGCGATGAAAAAGTCCAGTCGCGCGTTGCTCTACAGTTCTCCAATGCTCGCATGACGGGCGCCTGCCTTGTGTCTCTTATATATTAGCCATGATTGGCATTTTTTTACGGACTACTCCCTGTTTTGCGTTATTATCCACCCCATTGAGCAGATAAGCCGGAAACTGCTTCACAACCAGCACTCATTCACAGTTATTCGCTTTTTTTTTGGCGCCTGTCTCTCGATATGGCGCCTTCTTCTTCACCAAAATACCGCTCCTCTCCTGAGAGGCACTCAAAAACAGCTCCAAGACCCCTCTCCAGGATTCTGTGAATCCGGAACCTGCCGTCGTCGAAGGACTGCCTCTTAAGAACCTGAAATACGTCCCTGGTAGGCCAGGTGGTGGAGGAAGATATATCGGAGTTGCAGTTAGAGAAACAGTCAAGCCGAAATCGAAGCCGCAGCCTAGACCGAAACAACCCAAATTGAGCCTCGTGGAGAGAAGGAATTCGTCCATGTCCTGCACTCGCCAACAAAACAAAGGATTGACTCGTCCGCGCATCTACCTCCGCCTCCCCAGGTCCATGCTCCAACGACCCGCCGTCTACGCGCTTGAGGAGGGAGAAGAGCCAGATCCAGGGGCGATTCAGATCGTCAACAGCAGCGGCGCTGGCTCTACAACAGGGCGATGGATACAAACCAAGAGAAGAAAGGGAGTGGGAGGAGTTCCATCCCGGAATTGACATAGAAGCAATGTTCGCAGTGTTTCCCTCGTCAGAAGTGGACTGACCCCCTCCGTCCGCGCAGCTCGCGAACATCCCATCTCCCAATGGCCATGATAAGACCCACGAGAACGATCCCGTCAACGATTTATCCGCGCGCATGCGAATGGCACTGCGCACACGCCAATCAAACGACGACCAGGACGCCCTCCACGTCGTCCGGAAGCTATCTTACAGGCACTTGGTGTCTTTACTCCTCAGCCTGAAGTCGTTCCTCCTCCAGGCCCCAACCCGCGCGAGAAACTTACCCCTCCTCAACCTTGCTTCCGACTAAAAGACCTTTTTACCTGCTATGATCGGGCCGGTGTTGGTCAGCAGAAGTACGTGGATCGCGCGATGGCTAGTGTTGGGTACCAGGAAAGCGACCTCTTTCTCCGTCATGGCCGCCGCTTGATCCGAATGGCCGAGAGCGCTCAAGAAGACGACTTGAATATTGGGAATCCTGTTGCCGGCGAGGGAGAGGTCAATTCCACAGTGGGCCGGGTTGAATACGATATGGATGAGCAGGATGAGACATGGCTAGAAGAATATACTCGGAACGGCGAGAAGACCAGTTTGAACTCAAGCCCGCCATCTTCCAAATCGCAGTGACCAAAATCGGAAAAGAATCGCACAGTTTGGAGAAACGGATCCAAAAACCGAATCCCAAGCCTCCACAAACCCTGCGCCCTCGGTCAAGCTCGGCTGCAGCTGTTAACGGCTAAACGACAGGCCCTGGAGAGGGTCAAGACACGAAATGCGCCATTTGCGATGACGGTGATTGCGAAAACGCCAACGTGCACTTGGATATGCACAGGCACCACGCATCATCTGGCGGCTGGGGCCGCTTCTACCGGAACATGGCACAATCTCTCAGCCACAGCAAATCGCCGTCATCGCTGCCCCTGATTCGCCCTGGTGTCGCTGCTCTGGGTGCATCTGAAAACGCGGGCGGACTACGCTGGAGTTGGCCAGGCTCTATAGCCCATATTCATTGCTTGCGTCTAGTCATTTTTTTTTCTCATGCTGTTCCCAGCAGGGATTCTTATAATCCATCCATAATCTGGGCAACCTCGAAGAAGTGAGGAAGCAGTCTTCGTCTGCTATGTGTACCCAACGTCAACGTTAACTGCTGCTGGTATACTATAAGTGCACTTATGTGGGGTATTTATTAAACGGCAGTTGTGGTTGAGATCCCGAAACAGGATCAGATTGATGTGAATCACCAAGATAATGCTGGTCGCACAGCATTAATGCTCGCTATAGAGCGGAGAAACGACGAAGTATCCATGGCCTTGTTGAGTAGAAAAGATATCAACCTCACCATTGGAAATGATCAGGAACAGAGCGCGGTGGACTATGCACTGAAGTCAGGTAAACTCAAAGACATCGGGAGATATCAGAAAAAGGTTAGCCGGCCCTATTCCATGATGTGCGCATCTACTGCGTCCGCACAAGGATGCAGCCAAAAAGTAAGGTAAGGATCAGATATATTGCTTTGCGGCTTGGGCATATCTGGAACTGTCAAGGCGCAAAGTGTTTGACTAATGAAACCTTTTTTCTAGAACCCAAGCTTTCTGAATCTACTGGGCCTACTGGCTGTTGAAGTTTTCGATAGGTACCTACCAGAGTTTATCATGTATATCACTTTATGGTCCGGTATTGGTCTGAGGCTTGCGTGCACTATGTAAATTTTCCAATGATGCCTATTCTATGGGTGCTATCTCCATTTGTCGCTCACCTCCTTCTCTTACCTCAACTAGACGGGAAACAAGAGCCCTTTTGTCGGACTTTGGAGAACAGACAGGTTATTGATGGAACGGAGCGAGTCTAATCCTAAATTAAAAGCCACTTCCATTGAGTATGCCGCAGCATTTTCACACTCCATGGCTCAACCCTCAGCCAGTTGCTACTTTCAAACGGGCCGCTTTCCTCCCACAGTTGTTCCTGTCGGTTACTCCGAAGAATAGAGCCGATCCACAGCCTGATTTACCTCTTTATTCCACCGCTCCTGTTCCTCCATACTGGATTCCAAGACTCTGTAATCGATCGTCAATCCCTGACGTCCCAAAGTCCACGACAAGGAGATAAGCAGGTGACGTACTCGATCCTTTCTTTGAGCCTGTCAAATTCTTAACTTCATTCTCACCGACCACGAATTCTACGGCATCATACATACTCTTCCAGAAGACTGCTGGCGTCTAGGCTATTGACCTCTATACGATCCGAACCACGATCCGAACCTCCGGCAACTTTTCCATGCCTCCACTGGTTGCCATCCTTGTCTGGAGATTCCCAGTGATCACGAACTTCTCTGGCGTCGTCGTCATGGATAGGTTCGGAAGACCGAAAGTCATCTCGTTGCCGGGTGGGGTCGGACGTTACACCCTTCAGTATAGAGCGGAACGCCTCAAGACGAGTCGTTTGAGGCAGTGGCATATGATGGCCTCGAGCATTTGCATTGGAAGCCATTTGCAGGCTGTAGAAATGTGGAGATAATAAGGAACAGGTTATGAAAAGATAAGGTGAACTGCCAATATGTATTCTACTGATTGCAAACGAGTATAAGCCGATTCTCGCAGGTGTGAGCCTTTTTCAGTACCCTCAAAAAAATATTAAGAAAAAAGAAAGAAAAAGAAAAAGAAAACCCATAAAAATAAACCGGTCAATCATTATCTCTGGGTATTAGATTTATAGGCCAGCGGCCAGACTGCATTAGTGGGTGGCGCTCCTGACCACGATGGCCCAGCTTCACTTTCCGCTCTGCATAAATCCTTTTAACATTCGTACACTGCCAAATCGGAAACGATCCTAGGAGATGTACAATACTGTCTTGTCAGAAGCTAATAGAATATTGGGTGGCTGCGGGAGAATTAAAGCTCTATGCACTTTAACTTTCCGACGATGTGTCCTGTAGACGATCCCACCACTTGAAGTTGATCTTACGCACATAATTTCGCTGTCCTAGGCTTCACAACCGCCAGCTGGCAGCTTCACTGTGTATTTATCTTCAAATGAAAGCCTTGCAGGAGGCAGGCGGACACGTGCGCAGCCTAGTTATTGTGCTTGCTAGCCGCTCCTGTGCTCGGTCGTTGTCTTTGAAGCCAGTTTCTTCATTTGGGTCTCCACATGATTCTGAGCTTTTTTTGTCGATTTTCTGAGTTTGCTGATCGGAAGGCCACCTCGTTTCGGACTGAGGGTATCGCGGATATTGTCGGACCTGATGCAGTCGTCCAGACACTTTCAATGGCGGTCGGGGAGCCCCGGTCAGTCAGATACGTCTGAAGGTAGATCACACTTGCTGCTGCTGCTGAGAGCGACCCAATTGTCCTGGAGTAGGTGGGCTTAGCCAGGGGCCTGAAGGTGAGGATGCAATTGTTGATACCGTAGTTGGTAGGTATAACATTATTAAAGCAATTAGTAGATCACCGTAACATCTCGGCTTCTTTTCTATCTAATGCACAGGGACAGAATCTAGGTATGTCTGCAATGGTAGGAGATGTCATTCTATTGTCCTTTCTTTGATTCCTTTGGCACTGGGGCTGAGATGGGTCCTGGGACTTACTGTGGCATCTACGATTGTCTGGATCTGTTACTTGATACTATTGCTTGTAGTTCGAATTCCCATTAGAGCTAGCATCCACAAGACAAAGACTGTGAAGGATACCGCATTACAAATTTCCCTTAATTCTGCTGCTTTCGTGGCATGACCACCTCCAAGTGTATATGAACGAGATAGCATAATTCCAGTGCGAAAGGAGGAATGCTTGGTGATACGCTTTATATTGTCTCTATTGCAAAAATGCATGTGCGCATTGCGAGCTAAGCAAACTGATCAGGCCCATTGGGCAAAAGTTAAGACCCAGAATTAAGGCACCAAAACCTAAACAAGCACATTAGGATACGCGATGAATAATCGGGAAATGCTTTGGCGTATGCAGCTTCCGGTGCTGTCTTTTCCACAAGTCACGGAGAGGGTCGAAGGTGCAAACCTCGCCCTTCATACCACTCTGAATTGCCAGAACTTGCACCCTCACAGACAGCAGCAACAGCATCTTTCCATAATCCAGAACAAACTGGAACCAACCGAGAACGCCACGGCGAGCCATGATACGGCCAGCATCCGTGGTCCAAGACTGGCAGAGATGCCTGCTTGCTCCAGCGTACTGTTGATGCCCCGCGTGAGCAGTTGATACATGCTGGTCACTGTCACAGACGCTCCAATGATTAAGATAGATGATACCTGACCGTCGTCAGCATGTCCTCAACGTTTCTCTTGTTGGCTTACCGCTGAAGAGATGATGGCGACTAGCTTTGCCAATGGGAACCCGACCAGACCGGTGACAACAGCAATAAATGCGGCAATGAACGCCATCATGTAGGCGGCCACAATCCAATGCGACACACGGCGATATCCCTTCAGGACTGGCTGCGTCCAGTCTGCTAAAACTCCATTCGCCTGGCCCAGGCGACTGGAAAGAAGGTCGAGTAAGTCGAATGAAAAGGCGGCACTGGGCCCTGAGCAGTTTGAGAAAGCCTGGGCACCTTTTTTGCCTTCGCAATAACTCCACAGGCCGACTGCGTAGTATTCCGGGAGGAGTGAATGAAGCTGGTCCGACAGATCCTGAATATGCCCACCGATCTGATTGACCGCATTCTCTGCCGACCCTGTGATGCTGTCGACCACGTTGCCCTTTTGGAGCGGAGAAGAGGAATCTCCTACTTCAGGAAGATCAAAGGATCTCACTAGGTTAAGATGGTCTATTTTCGGGGACCCCGTCAACTTGACCTTTGCTCCGTCAGCGACTATCTCGGCGCGGCGTTGTTGGGCAAGTCACCCCCATGAAGAAAAGGTCTTGAGGGGAGGACGTTGATGTGCAAGCGGAAAAGACCACAGCCAAGCAGATTAACTCTGCGGTAGAGAGTACTAACGGCACAAACTTCAGGAAAAGGAAACATGCTGAAAAGTAATGAGTTCCTCTCCGCCTAGTGACGGGACGTTTGTCTAGGTGAGCGGGTGGGACGCGTCTGTTATGTATACGACAAGATTGTGGTATAAGACTTCGCGGTATCTATGTACGCGGGGAGCCACTCATAAATGTCCGGCCTTGGTACGGATACGACCAGGCCTTTTTTGACGGCATGACATAGGATGTAATACACGGCTTGTACCTAGGCATTTTAGAATGGGCGGACGAGTAGTATATTTATAGATACAGCTTACCCGTTCAAGTCGCAACTGCCGATCGCACACTCCCCAGGGGGTCTCCACGCACAAATTTCGGAGAGATGGATGCTGCTCTTATTTTCGACTGCGACTATTCGCTGGATGGACGTTAGACGGTTTTTATTCCAATTAATGTTTTCAGAGATGGACTCTTCTGACTGGTCCGTTTGCTTTGCTTAATCACTGTTCTTGCCCTGTTTGATTCTGTTGTACATTTCCCCGGCATTAGGGACGGCTGCTACGGCCATGTAGTTGGAAATCAAGGAGATAGGGTGATAATAAATAGTCTACGGTCCTATTGTGAACGCATTAAGTGGTGGTTGGAGCAGGTGTGGTGACTGTACGTAAAGCTTTGCCTTATGTGTGAAGGCTCAAGCACGCTGATCCGGGAGAGGTGGTGGCCCTTAATGGAATCTTTAGGACAATATAATTTATCTGAGATATGCAGAGAACGTTGGCCCATCTACCAAGTGACGCAATTTCTGCCTGTACTGTATTTTGCTGGGTAAACTGTTTATTGCCAAGGTTAACCAGCGCTATGACCTTCCAGAGAAGATCCCTGCTTCGTAAAATCAAATGTAAGAAAGAGAAGCCACGCATCACAGACGTTGATCATTTTGTCTTCCTGATACTAGATTCATAGTCCACTCCCATAATTGCTGCCTTCGGTCGCCACCCATTGCCCTCCTTCGTACTCCAACATGCCATCACATCCTTTCTTACGACCATGGTTGCGACAAACGTTTGTTCGCTTTCTAGAGCCGGATAGAGATGACAACACCAATGACGTTCACAGAACGCTTAGAATCTGAGCGGTCCAGAACCTGAATCTAAGCCCAAGCTCTTTTCCCGGGCCGACTTCCAATGGATAAAGTCACGTTGGTCTGCATCGGACATCCTCGGACCGCATAGTTGTCATCGGGTTCCAGATATACCTGATTGCAGTTCTTGTCCCGGGGTAAGCAAGTCAGACCTCGGCAGGTAGGGTCACTCGTCGTCACGGTTATTCCACCCATGATGAAGTTGGATTCACGATCCATATCAATAAAGGAAACGTCCCAATACACGATCGAAGATTGAAGTGAGTATTCAAACTGCAATACACTCTCTTGGCTCGCCTCCAGGGCCATTTTGATGGAGATTCCTCCCTCGTCTTCCCTCGCACGCCACGCCTCAAAGTATGCTCCACCACGAGCATCGATAACTCTCTCTGGTCCCGGTTCCCGTGCAACAGACCACGCATGGATACTGCTATCCAGATAGTTGATTATATTGACACCAAATGCGGGATCGGCGACCAGACCGGATATCGCGCCGGTCTCTATGGGTGTGCGACTGTACGTCACACTTGTCAAGGCTGTCGACGCTGTAGGCGTGTTAGATAGTGCAATTGCTTGTGGTGGGTCACCACCGGAACCCGCGAACGTTGGTGGCCCAGCACACCAGAACCCTGGCTCTGACAATGAGCCTTCGGTGTCTGGCCCCGGCCTCGGAAAGTTGACCTCCTCATTCTCGACGGTGGTGCATTGACCCTCCGCATTGACGTTGGCCACAAAGATCGCTGGTCGGTCCGCCCACCGTACGGAGAGCGGCTGATCGGGTATCATCCGATCGTCATTGCGGGAAGCCGTTGGCTCTGCATGGACGGTTACCTGAGCGCAGTTCATGTACATTTCCCTCTTCCCAACTTTGTTGAACCAGGTCCACGCGAGTAGGGCCGGACCGCTTGGTGCGTCTTCTGGAATCTGAAATGTGTACGACATTGCCTCGGGACAGTGGCCCAGAATCGATTTAATCACCTGGAAGGTCTCTCCGCGATCAAAGGACAGGGAAATCTGACATGACCCGCCCCCATGCGTCGCCGTGCCCTCCAGAGTTAGAGAGTACACCTCTCCCGCAGCGTAATCAGCGACGGAATTGAATGGTTCTTGTGCATACCCTTTGCAGGGAAAGTTGGCTCCCGACGCAGATAATGGAGACGTGTATGAGTAATCTCTCATCGAAGCTGCCAGAGCGGGATTCAGCGGACTACGAATGGGAAAAGGGTCGCTCATCTGGATGTGTCCCGCAGTAGCCGGGATGAAGGCAGCGTACAGGGCCAATAGAATGATCATTTTCAGATCAGTATTTACCGGGTCGCAGATTTAATCCTCGCACCGCGTGAGCCCTTCAGGATATTTAATATGTATTGCCTTGATGCTGGCACGCTATCACAGTGGAAGGGAGGGAGCATGTCTCGAGGGCAAAATTCACCAGTCCGCAATTTAGTCCAATTTGACTTTTTCCAGCCATATTACCAGGGTTAGTGCAACCTCGCGGGCGTGCAAATATAACTGCTTGCTATTGTTCAGACAAAAAACCAGATGGGGTGGGATACCTGTCAAAGTTCACACTCAGAATCACGCGGGCGCCCAGTTGAGCTGTGCCCGGAATCTTCACCGGGCCAAACTCGGTACTCCGAGGTGGTGGCATCTATTTGCACGGTAAGAATACTGTAGTAGGGCGTGAGTGGCGAATCAGTAGTTGCAAAGGTGCGCGGCCGGCGGGCGAGGTCCTTGGCACAAAAGCTTCAGGACTAACTTGAAGGGAGTAAAATGATTGAGATAACGATTCTTGGATTGAGATGGATAAGCGTGGGACGCAGCTTGAGCCTTTTGCTGTTTAATGGCTACAGTAGCTGATCGGCATTTTATGAAGCTGGCTACCCAGGTATGTAGCTTGGTAGGGATCCCCATGGCCTTGAGCTGTAGGTCAAGGATGTTACCTGCTAACCCCATTGAAGGCGTTCTTAAGGTCGGATGCCCCCAGCGTTATCACTTCCGACGCTAGCCATGCTCGGTCAATCGCATTCCTCGGCACGAGCAACGCTTTTTCAAGATTGCAGCGCATACACAACTGCAAGATACCTACTGGAGACAACAATAATGGACGCGAGGCTGGTTGTGTGCCCCTCCAGTTTTCTCCTGTGCTCTTTGCTCGACTTCAATCCGATCGCGCTAAAGCCTCTATCAAAGCCGCGCTCATGCGTACTCTTCCTGGTACACATATTCGCAACTTCACTCGCTGATGTCCCATAGTCTGCAACGCTGCACGAGGGGCCCCAAGAATTACAGGGCCGTCTACGACAAATTTTCCTGCGAGCAAGATCAATATTTGGTCTCACGGTGGCATCCCCCCTGGATAGCCTGAGCGAGTCCGACAGAAGAAAGATGCTTCTATACCTACGCATTGGCAACACAAACGCTGTCGACCACCCAATCTATGCAGAAAAATGGGTGGAAACGCTTCCTGATCGCCTGTTGACATACTCGAGTGATAGCACCGACTTCGAGCAATCGCAAGAATGGAAGAGGCACGGATGGTATCGAAACAGGACTATATACGACTCTACAACTTTAATAAGTGAATGTTATAACAGCGGAACTAAATATATTGCGATACTTGAAGATCCCTTCTACCCTGCATGCTCTGGAAATGGTCGAACAGCACACAATAGGCCAAGACTGGCTCTACAGTCGATGATGATGATGATGTATTCATACGCTGACCCCTCGCCTAAGCGATATGCAGGTAATAACTTTTCTAGATACATGTTTGTGTAACCATTTGGGTGTTCAAAGTTTCCTGAGGGCGAATTTGGAGCCTCGCCTGACAGGCCTGTGATTGTTTCTATTTCCTCGCCACCTTGCAATAAGGGGGAGGTTTGACACCATTATGGGAATAACCAAAGCCAATTTGAAATGAAGGAACGCGAAGAAAAGGAGGGAAGTTGAGTTATGTAACCATTCAGATATCACGTCTGGACCGACAGTGTCGGAGTATAAGTCACACGCGAGATTGTTGTTGAAACAATTATCGCACCGGGGGTATTTTGATGTATCAATTGTAGTTGCACAATTAGGACGAAAGGTGAATTATTGAGCGGACAGAGAGACGGGCATTAGAGTATCTCGTTGTCGGAACCATTGTGTAAAAGCCTTGAGACCACGAGGCAGGAAGCAGAGAGTCGGGAAGTAATGTTGGAGAATGTGTTGTCGTTTGGCGAAGATGTCGCGATAGACCGGGCAGAAAGGTCTAGTCATCTCCCACCAAGTTCTAGTGGTGCATGTCCATTGAGTTGATCTTAGCGAGGTAAGGCAACGCGCAAGCCTTAGCTATTCTTCATCGTCGCTGGTACTGTACGGTCGGGAGGCGAGGGCGCGGCGTCAAAAACTCCAGATCCCTAGAGTATCAGCAACGCGATGGATTCCAGGTCACCAAATCCAGTCGCTGCATAAAACAAGGGATCGTCAGCTTTCTTCAGTTCATCGATTATAGCGAGGCAAGATGGGAACAGGCATCTTGGCTATCTCGTCGTTGGTTTGTTGTTGGCTGTCAGAGTTTTCACGAACGCGTCGGGGTCGCGTCCAACCGCCCACACCACGGTTTCCATCTCCTTGGGCAGATCTTGGTTTCTTCAAGCAGCACCACCACAGAACTGCTTGAATACTTGTCCCCAGCACCACGTAGAGGTGTCTGCCCATCGCTGGGGTCATAAAACAGACCGACCCAAAATGTCCTTCCATGTCCTGAATAGAGGGACCGGTTTTCAAACTGGAAGACGCGCGCTGCGCACGCTGCGGCCCTGAAACGACAAGAAGGGGAGGAGATATAGGATACGTGAGGTTACCGAGATAGATTGAGGGACTAAGGCTAGGTAAAGTATGCAAGGAAAGAAGATTTGCGGGTAATGATAAATCAGCCGAGGCTAGAGGACCTATTTTGATTGGGCTAGAATATCTGCGTACGAGGTTTTCCGCATCCTCTGAGAACGTCGCTCGGGTGTAGGGGAGGTGGGTTGGGGCAAATTCTCAGCTTCATCGGCAGTCTCGGTCCAAGTGAACTGGGTTTCCGTATCATCATCTTGTTCAGTCCTTTCTGTTTGTCCGGGTACGTCTTGGGAGTGAGCGTTCTGATGGCTATGATACAGAGGGGATGAATCTAGGTCCAGACCGTGAGCGGATTTAGATGAAGTCGTAGGGGTAGCTCGCCGAGTCCACCGGTCCGACCGTTGTCGCTTGCCGAGTGTAGACGAAGGAGTCGCGGGTAGAGGTTGAGGTAGCGCTGGTAGAAAGTGTACATCCTCCGTCATAATCGCCAATTGTTGATTTTCTTTGGTTAGTCCGAAAATGCGGCCGGTGATGAAAATCTGGGCGTTAATAGATAGGGGCGGGAAGTTGACCCAGCGCTGGCCGTTCTTGAAGTAGGCCGTTAGTGGGAAGGTATGATGGGTTCGATTGGAGGTATGGTAAACTGTTGATTGAAGACGATAATGCAATAGCGTTGACCCGTTGTTTAGCTGGCCTCCACGCTCGCAGACAGTGCCGAGGAATGTAACGGTTGGCTGCGCGGCCTCCGGGCAGTGCATGAAGTATGAATCCGCATCTTCATAGTTACCCGGATGACTAGAGACGTTTAAAAGAGTTATATGGAGGTGGGTGGTGGTTCTTACCAGTCTACAGCATGGGCATGCAAAAGAATATGGAAGCCGTCCTCTTGGGTAGTAGCCGTTAGGAAGGAGCCCCAAGCGTAGATGAACACATTGGGCTGGTAGATTTCTGATCGGGTCGTTTGGCTGAAGAATCGAATCAGAGTCGTTATATCTCCTTGGGTAACATCGTCTGATTGTTCGTCCTTATCCGGGATGTTCAGGGAAAGGCGTAACTGCAGCGCCAAGCTTTTACCGGGGCGTGTCGGGTCGGGTTCAACGCTATCAATAAAGTCTCGAATATGGATAGTAGCTGGACAGGTCCCATTTGGCGGCATTGGAGGCAGTGGTATTGGACCGTTGTTATGTTAATGGATGACACTGTGTATATAGTAGATAGAGAGAATTGGAAATGTTTGTTTCGCACGTAGGCAGGTGTTGGTCGATATAAGACATTTATCATTAGTAGCTAGCTTAGTGGTCGAGGTAGTAGCGTTGTCCAGTGAGATAAAATGATATATCAGAAAGATCTTTCAGCTCTCTCGTTCTAGGTGATGGTGAATGGATGGGGATGCTTGACTAGTGTACTTGGACATCAGCGGGCGTTCGTATTCATGCATGCTGGAGGTCTATCTAACAGAGAGACTATTGTGTGGACCTAGGTCATTGGCGGGTTGCTTGGAAGGGCCTGCCACTCATGCAAAGTACTTTGCTCTAGGGCCTGTAAACGTCGCATCTCCTCCAGCAGATAGGGATCTGGTTGTCGATCGAGGTCTTTCATCTCAAGTGGCTGCAAGAGATGAAGGCCATTGAGCGATCGGAGTCGGGAAAGCTGGACGTACATAGAGCAGTATTTTCGGTGCGAAGGTTGGCCTCGAGCGATGCGATTGTCTTTGAGATCAAGAATGGCGGACGTAAGCGTTCTTCCCTGGACTTTATAGTCGGTCAGACAAAAGGCTGGACAGATGGGGATCTGTCTTCGTCGAACGGAGTAGCGTTTTAAAGATATAGACGCTTCAAGCGGGAAGATAGGCAATATGTTGCAGTCGAGCGATTCGAGTGAAATCAGTTTTGGGCGGTCCGGTTTGAACAAAAGACACGCCGGAGGTTTATTGCAGAAAACGTAGTGATCATTCAAAGTATAGAGCTCAGCTGGCCTTGTTATCATAAGATATATTAGTGAATTTCGTGTGGGAACTTGCCTGTGGGATCCAGAACCACTCCTACAGCTGTGCCTGTTGCACCGTTGACCAAGCCAGCGGGCGTGTTGATATTTGTCAACAGCATAACTGGCATAGAGTAGGTATAGAGGAGAAGTCCGGGGAACGGAACTGTCGTACCCTGGTCAGGATGGTGAAGAAGGTCATCTGCACGGAGTTTCAAGTTTCCTTGGCCGGATGATCTCGTTCGAGAATGAAGGGCAGGGAAAACAAAGATAGTCTGGTGTCGGATCAAGGCGAAGTTCTCGGTTTGGTGGCGATTGATGACATGTCGAAGACTATTTAAGGTAACTACAGCGGTTGTATCCTGCGGATGAGAATTCGCCAGCGAGGTAATGGTTCTCCCATTCAAAAGCAGAACGTCGTTGGATGTTAAGTTGCCAATACGAGCACGTCTGAGTAGTGATTGGTGTGGTTTATCCTCCGTCTGACGCATCTGCTCGTCTAGGATGATGACTTGGCTGAATCGGTGCCAGATAAGTCTGCCGTCGGTGTCTGCGTCATTCTGTGGTAGCTTCCATAGCGGTTGACCCCGAACGGGAGGAAACTGGTAAAAGTCTCCCATAAGGATAACGATCGGTAAGCCGCCGAACAGGTCCGGGGACGTTCGATCTAGGGACCGGGCTGATTTACAGTGGCTGTTGATGGTACTTAGCGTGGAAAGATCGATCATGCTCACTTCATCAATAATCATAATGGTTTTGCGCGACCACAGTCGGCGAACTCTCAGGCCCTTTGCTGCAGCTCGAGATCGGTTCAAGGAAATTCCTAGAGATGTATGGTAGGTGTTGCCGCCAATAAGATCGGCTGCAGCTCCCGTTGGCGCCATGAGAATAAGTTCATGTTTGCGGCGAAGCAAGTCCATCCCTGTGGCGATTGCTTTGATAATCTGACTTTTACCGACACCTCCTTCCCCCCCTACGTAAAGGAGCGTTTGTTGTCGCTGAGACGAATTGTATGGATGAGAGGCCCAGCTAAGCGCTTCGGAAAGAATTTTTTGAACAACCATGGCTTGCTTTCTGTTCAAAGGAATGATCTCGCTGACCAGGCCGGACAGTGAAGCACCTGTAGGTGCGTCTCCGACGCGTGACCGACGTTCCTCCATGTCTGGCAAAGGTTCAGGTTCCACTAGAAGCGGCATCAAGATGCCGTTAGTGATATCGGCATTAAAGTCATCCAGATCTGGAGCGGGACCGATATTGATGTCTTGGCTTGCTTGGGTACTGATATCTCCAAGACACGTCTCCCAAGTTTGGAGGAGTGTTGGCGGTACAAATCTCAGGCTAGCGGCTTCGAACAGCGTATTATTCGCAATGTCAAGTGGTTGAAGTTGGTCGAAGTGACGGGAAAGGCATCGAAGTGGCAGTGCAGCCAGCGCGGTAATTCGCTGTTGGGCATCACGTAGCTCCCGGTCCCAGAGTCGGCTAATAGAAGAGAAGGCAGTGAGAAGTGTCTCCGAACTGAAAGTCTCATCAATATTCGATTCGGGGCGGGAGCTCTCATCATCTGATTCGAGGTACGGGTCTTCGTCGCGTAGGTCCTCATCTACAGGCACCGTATGATCTGCGGACTGTTTTCGAAGTAGCGCGTCTACTTGACAATCCTCCTTCGACTTTCGTAACAGTTCAATGTTGCTTGCGAATGTTCGAATATAGGCCGGTAGGCTCGGCTCAATGGCAGTCCAGACGCGATAATATCTGTTTATGCTGTTTTCCGGGGTCGATGTCGATTGCCTCAAGAGCGAGGGCAAGTTTTCCCAAGGGATAAATAGGCCAAGGAGAACTTCGGCCATGTCATTTAGAATCGCGTCTGTTGAAGGGTGGCCGCCCGGCAAGGAGTCTTCGGCCGCTTGAAATTCGGAGAGTTGGCCTTGGAGGGTTACTGTTGCTGTTTGAGATGGAGACTGAGCCAAGCGTTGCATATGGGTAAGACAGCGGGGGTGATGCTGGTCAAATTCTATGTCTTGAGTAGTCGCATCTCGTACGTGTCTTGTTCGAACAAGCATGCAGTATTCAAAGAGGCAGAGGGAGGATAGAAGTTGTCCACGCCATTTATAGTTGTCGAATAAGCTGGCGGGAGCGGCGGTGTTAGCGTTGTAAACGCATGGCTCGTCCGCAGGAAGATCGGGTGGAGCACGGGGTTGTGAACCGGCCAGTGGAAGGAAAGACCGAACATATTGCCTTAGCCACCACAGATTGATGCGAGTGAAATTGTAGTTAATGGTGTAGTAGGAAGGAAGTTGGAGCAAGGTACTCGCTACTTGAACACCACTGACTTCACGGTCTTGCGACAAGCTGTTAAAGCAACGTAGCGAAAAATTGACCATATTCCTCTGGCGGAGGCGCAAGTCAGCTGCGCTAGGAGACTGCGTGGAGTGGGCGTGGTCTATCGCCTGTCTAAGTAAAGCGGCTTTGGTCAGCATCTGCAGTGGTGAAACGTCGTCTTTAGTGGCGTAATTCGTGATGTAGTATACCAAAGCGAGAGACTTGGATACGGTGGGGATCCAGGAAATGTCATGATTTGATCGGATGCAGCTGGCAATGGTCGGATTCCACGGATTTACCCAGGCATGGTTGCGAGTGAGCTGTATGACCCCATTTGCATCAATGTGGGAAGCCGCAACAATGTCGCGTGGCATACCAAAGCGACAAGATGTTTTACCAAAGTGTCGGCGGCCATATTTAAAGCAGGTTGCTGTGTGGTTCTTTGCGTGAAGTTGCTTAATGCTCGCAACACGATTGCTGTCTTTAAACAACGTCTGACAGAACTCGATATCTGATTCAGGGCCGGTAGCTGTGGGAGGAATGTTAGAAATCGCCGTTTCAGGGTTATCATTGTCAGGATGATGTATGCTATGCATAATAATTGTTTCTAGGTATTGAATCATCCGGGTTGCGAAGTTGGTTTCAGCGCGGAGTCGGTCACGAAGATGTGCAAAGCCAAGATTACCTCGAACCCAAATCAACGTATGAAGATGTAGCATCCCACGGCCATTACTCTCAACGACTCCAAAATAGTTTGAGACATCGCCAAGCGCGCCAAGTTCACTGGACTTCCCCCGTAGAAGGCCATCAAGGATTGCTTTGCACGTCGAGTGAAAGAAGCGCGCAACAGCAACTGGGTCCGACATCGCTATTTCTTGGCGAACGGCAGTAGTGGCAGTGGGGAAGGAGTCGGTCGAATACTGAGCACCTGCAAACACTAGAACCAGCGGATTCTGCAAGTCAGACGGGTTTATAGTCATCCAAAAGGCAGGCATGCCTTCGCGAATGAGTAAGCCCCGGATCTCGGCACGCATTTGGAGTTTCTGGAAAAGAGAACCCGGTATTTGGACACCGATGGTGGTAATGTTCTTCAGCAGACGCCGAATGGCTGGCTCCTCCGTTGGTTGACCAGCTGCAAGTTGTTTCGCGGCGTTCTGTAGCTGGAGGGTTGTGAGAGACTCAATATCTCGTGTCACCGAGTTCCATTGAGAACGCTTGATAAGAAGAGTATTGGCGAGAGATGAATTGCGCAGCTGGATCACATCATATATCAGATACATGAACGTTTTATGGCGTGCAAATCTGTGGACATTAGTTTCTATCCGGCGTGAATGCACAAGGAGCCGTGCCTTCGGCTATGGTGGCGCAATGCCCAGTCTGCAAAGGCAGCAGGTGAGACAGAAATGGGACGCTCGTCTAGGTGGCCTCCTATACCCATTGGAAAGAGTGTAGGGAAGGCAGCAAGAAAGTAACGCGAATCCTGCCAGTGATTCAGTAGGGTCGCCTGACCTCGTATCGTGTATTTAATAACGGGCGTAGTTTGGGGTGCTCTTCGTTCTCTAGCGCCTTGTTCGTCATAAGACGTACCGGCAATTTGGGTATCATCTTGTGATGTGGAATTCACCAGATGATAGACGCTGCTGAGTATACGCACATCAGGGTTTTGGCGCTCGCCGTTGATGTCTGTAGTGACAGACCCTGTCAGCAGAGGGGCGCCTCCAGTCGGGTCGGAGCCGTCATCTTCTGCCGCCTGCCAGTCATTCTCATAGTTGTGACTTTCTAGGTCGACAGTGTAACCCGCTCGTTCATGATGGTCCCCATCATTTACACAGATAATGTGGTGCTGTAGTTCTGGAGGAACGAAGTCGTCGGCCCAGCCGTCTACGGCTGAATGATCGATAAGCACATCTCGATAGAGCGGATTGTGATCGACAAGATATTGTAGAGCTGCCATTACCCTATGCTTTCGGACAAGTAGGAACGGCCGTAGGTCGGAATCCGCAGGTGGCTGTTTCCCTAACCAAATTACTTTAATCAGGTCGGTTAACCGTAGCTCAGGAGATGGTAATATCCGAAGGAGCGGACTTGGATCCTGGGGTATAACAATAAAGTGCCCTCGTAAAGCACGGTAGTTGACGGGAGAAGATCTCCCACCGGGTCTCAGTTTCACAACCACTCCAAGGGGATGGCATTTGGCAATAAGACACTCCTCGGACAGAGTCAGATCGCTAAGGATAGCAGGGTAACACTGGCAGAGGGTCACGTTGACTTTGTTGATACAGGAGAACTTGGGAATTGATCGACGAAAAAGAGCCGAATAACAGGAGGAACATGTATTCCAAAGACCATCACCCCATGCACAGGTGTCGAGATTACCTTGCAAGGGTTCTAAAAGGGGGTCATTGTTGGGGATCTGGCGCACATCGTCAAGAGGGACAAGCCTGCCACATGAGCAGCAACTTGTTTCCTGACTGATTGCAGCCATGCTGTTCTCATAACGGGCAATAGAGGAACGTATGTGGGACGGAGAAATTTCTGGAGGGAAGATATGGGAGGCTTGCATTCGCAAGTCAAATTCCCTCTGCAAGAAGCCGAGGCCCTGACGGATAAGAGGGATGTGTATTTCATCGTGGGCGGGTTTTCGTCGGGCTAAAGTAGATGCAGATGAACGAGGGGTTAGAGGCGCATTGCGCTTTCGAGGGCTCGATAGTTGTAAAGAATTCTGGAATGGATTGAAAGAACTCGATAGTTGCAACGAATTCTGGAAAGGATTGAAAGAAGCTAGATCAAACGAAGAGCGCGTAATAGTGTTATTCGCCCTTCGAGTTCTGCAGGGAGAGCAACGGATTACCCCGGGACGCGCTGAAAAAGGGTTGGTGCAGTCATGACAGGGGCGTACAAGAGCGTTGCCGTCGGAGAGGGTTGACGATAGACAGCGGGGACACAGAATATCGGGCGACTCAGCGCGAAGGGGAATCTGGCAACCAACGCATGGTCGTGTCTCTATAGCAAGAGGCGTCCGTGGTAACCGACAAGCCGGACAAAGAGCTGGCTGGATAGCTGCGCACATACGAACCTGACGTCCGCAGTCCCGGCAGGTTCGATGGCGCAACATCAAACGGAAGCAGCTAATAAATGTCTAGATAAGAGGACACCAGGCAAAATCGTAATAGCGAAGAAGTACATGTAGTGAATAAAACAAATGAAAGCGTAGATATGGCTAGGAGCAGGCTTAGGTAGTAGTGATGGAAGACGAGATGACGACCCGAAGGCGACCACATAGGCAGATTGAGAGTAGATATATCAGAACCCAAGCAACGCCATATACGAGCGAGAGCAGCCAGCAAGAGGCGACGTGGAAATATTAGATATTATGTAGCAGCAGATAGGAGCTGCAGAGCTGTACCTAGCGTATGGAAATAAGCAATCAGAGAAAGAGAAGCTGCAGGAGAAGCCCTAGAACCCTAACCTACAGCAGCACTTGACCGAGAGCGATAACCCAACAGGCGAATCAGGAGAGCGCGTGGAAGAAAGCTCTCCACCGCAAAACGCCATACTGGTGGCGCGCGCTGCCGCACGCGGATGCCCTGAAACGATGAGAATGAAATAGGGCCGCAAAATATGTTGAAAGAAGATGGTTGATGTAGGATGTGCGAAACAAGTATTTCGTATTTGCTAGCGTGGTGGAACATAAGGGAATACGTGCATGCCAAGCCAGGGGTGAAAGGTAATAATGCATAAGCGCCGGGCTGTGACGGTTCGACCAAAATAGAGTAATTTACTAGGCATTCTCCCAAGATTCAATCGTCTGTTTTTCAAGGGTCTGGAGTCTGTCCATCTCAGCTAGGAGGCGCGGATCGGGGCCGAGCTGGATGTCTTTCTTTTCAAGCTTCTGCAAGAGGTGGAGACCTTCAAGTGATCGAAGTCGAGATAGTTGAACATATAAAGAGCAGTATTTTCGATGGCGATCAAGGCCGCGGGTTGTGGGATTATCTTTGAGGTCAAGAATTGCCTTTGTTAATGTTGAGCCTTGCACTTTGTAGTCCGTTAGGCAAAACGCTGGACATATGGGGACCTGTTTCCGCCTCACTGAGAAACCCTTGAGGGTAATGGAGCGTTCGATCGGAAAAACAGGCATAACGGATGGATCAAGATCTTGGAATGTAGTTGATCTAGGCTTGTCTTGTTGGAATAGCACGCACGCCGGTGGCTTAGTACACATGGTGTACAAGCTATCAATCTCGAAGAATTCGGCTGGCAGTAGTATTATCTCTGTTTGCTGGCATAAGCGGAAAATGAGCTTACCAGTTGGGTCAGCCACAATCCCTATCGCAGTTCCCGTAGCGCCGTTCACCTGGCCAAGAAGTGTGCAAATATTAGATAGAATCATAGCAGGCATATCTGGAGTGTAGAGGAATAGGCCAGGAAAAGGAATTTTTGTACCCTGGTCTGGCTGTTGAAGCAAGTCATCGGCACGGAGCCGTAAATTGCCGGCACCGGTGGATCTTGTTCGAGTATGAAGAGCAGGGAAAATGAAGATCTTCTGGTGTCTGGACCGTGCGAAGTTCTCCATCCGAAGACGATTTAACTGATGGCGGAGGGAGTTGAGTTTAACAATGGCGGTAGCCCCTTCAAGCTCAGGGGAGACTAGAGATGTAATAGCTTTACTGTTCAACACAGAGAGGTCATTGTCCGTCAGCGACCCTGAGCGGGCCCGAGATAGCAGGTCGCGAAACGGAGCATCTTCGGACTGTCGCATTTGCTCATCTAGGATGATTACTTGCTTGAACTGGTGCCAGAGAAGCTGCCCTTTTTGATCTTCATCTTTGTTACTTCGAGGCTCCTTCCAAAGTGCTGGCCCGCTCACTGGTGGGAACTGGAAGAAATCGCCGATGAAAATAACCATGGGTAGGCCGCCGAAGAAATTAATGGAATTTCGGTCATGAGATTTGGCAATTTTGCAATGATTGTCGATTAGACTGATCATGGTCAGATCCATCATACTTACTTCGTCAACTATCATGATTGTTTTCCGCGCCCACAGTTGTTTAATGCGAGTTGTGGTGGAAGAAGCTGCTCGGGAGCGGTCGATGGATATGCCTAAGGAGGTATGATAGGTGTTTCCACCAATATTGTCAGCTGCAGCACCCGTCGGGGCCATTAGAATAACTTCATGTTTTCGATTAATGAGGTCCATGCCGGCGACGATGGCTTTAATGACCTGACTCTTCCCTGTGCCGCCCTCGCCCATCACACATAGGCGGGTCTGGGTTCGTCCCGAGGAATCATTTCCATGGTTATTCCAGGCCAAAGCTTGGGACAAAACTTTTTGCACAACCATCTGCTGCTTACGATTCATAGGAATGTTTTCGTTAACTATGGAAGTGAGAGAGGCCCCCGTAGGGTTATGGCCAATGCGTGAGCGGTGAGCATCCGTGACGGGGCCAGGTCTGAGGTAGTCAATAAGGGCTGCAGAGCACCATCGTCCATCTCATTGTTAAAGTCGTCCATCTCATATTCTGCGGCTAAATGACCAGGAGCAGTATTTTCGATAATATCAGACTTTGCGAGGCCTTTCAGCCCAAGTTCCCAGTCTTGCAGCTTAGACTGAGGAAGTAACCGAAGTCCAGACGTTTCATATTCGACGGAGTGAAAGATGTTCAGCGGTCTAAGGTTCTGAAATAATGAGGTTCGGCTTGGTGTGATACCTGTAAGTAATGACGGAATTCGCCTGGCAGCGATAGTAGTCTGTCGCTGCCATATTTTGCTAATGGAATGGTAAGCAGTGATCAATGTTTCCGCATTGAAAAACTCATCCTGGTGGCAGAGAGCTTGCGCATGGTCCTCGGTGTCAGATGAGATGTCAGCCAGTCCAAGATCTTCCGTGTCATTGTCAAATAAAGGGCTGGCGTGTTGATTTGCGGATGCGCGCGATTTTGCGTCAGCCTGGCAGTCTTCCTTGGATTTTCTGAGTAGTTCAACGTTTCTTGCAAAATCTCTAATGTGCGGCGCGAGCGTGGGCTCAACAATCGCCCACACTTGCATACACGGATTAAGCTGTGTCGCATGCCGAATAAACAGAGGAGATAGCTTTTCCCAGGGCACAAATAACCCTAGTAACAGCTCAGCCAAGTCATTCATCATGGCCTCCGTTTTTGGATGACCGCCTGGAACCGCATCTTCCGCAACTTGGTATTCGGAGAGCTGTCCGTAGAATGTAACTGTGGCGACTTGGGACAGCATTCGTGCCAGTCGTTGAACATGGGTGGTGTATCTTGGATGGTCAGGTCCAAACTCTACATCACCCGTCATGGCATCCCGGATCTTCGCAGTGCGCACCAGCATACAGTATTCAAAGAAGCAAAGTAGGGCTAGATGCGGGCCACGCGACTTGTAATTATCAAAGGTACTCGCAGGGGCAGTGTCGCCTGATCCGTACGCACACGGCTCATCGCCCATCGGGTTTGGAGGAAGGTTATCGGTGCTGGCTGGTTGAATAATAGATCGAACATATCTCCTAAGCCACCACAGGTTAACGCTGACAAAGTTGTAGTTGATCGTGTAGTAGGTAGGCAGTTGGAGAATCGTACTGGCAACCTGGACACCACTGATCTCACGGTCGTGAGCCAGCGTGTTAAAGCAGCGGAGGGCGAACTTGTCCATTCCCTTTCCCCGAAGGCGTAAGTCTGTGGTAGTTGGAGGATCCGCCACCTTAGCCTTCTTAATTGATTGCTTTAATAAAGCAGCCTTGGCCACTACTTGCCACGGTGAAATGTCGTCCTTCGTGGCGTAGTTCGTAATATAGTATATCAAAGACAATGATTTCGAGACCGTGGGAATCCAAGAAACGTCTTGGTTGGAACGGACACAGCTCGCAATGGCTGGATTCCACGGATTGACCCATGGATGATTCCGGGCCAAATGGATAATTCCAAACTCATCAACCAGAGATCGCGGTACAAGCTCCCGAGGCATGCCGAATCGGCAGACGTTCTTCGCAGGATCGCTTTGTCGGTATTTGAAGCAGGTTGCAAGATGGTGTCTCGAATGTATCTGTTTCTTGCGCGCGACTGCATTACTGTCGTAGCGTAACCTGATGAAAAAGTCGTCATCGGACTCCGATTCCTTGGCCGAAGGTGGATTGCATGGAAGGATTGTCTGAGCATCATCTTGAATAGCTTCGTCTACGCTTTGTATAATAATACTTTCTAGGTAGCGTACCATACGCGTTGAAAATTCGTTATCGTGGATGAGGCGGTCTCGCAGGTTAGCAAAGGCTAAATTACCTCGCACCCACAGCAGCGCATGGAGGTGAAGCATACCCCTGCCGTTTGACTCAACGACTCCAAAATAATTGGAAACATCCCCGAAGACTCCCTCGGTGTTTTCGTTGGCTGAGAGGAGGCCGTGTAAGACAGCTTCGCAGACATGGTGAAAAAATTCAGCCACCGCGACTGGATTGGACGTAGCCACAGCTCGACGGATCGCCGAATCAGCCGCAGTCGAGTCTTCTTCAGACAGCTGACAACCAGCCAAACGAAGAACCAAGGGATTTTGCAAATCAGACGGGTTAATGGTCATCCAAAAAGCCGGCATTCCATAGCGTACAATTATACCTCGGATTTCAGAACGCATGATCAACTTGTGCGCGAAAGATCCCGGTACATGCAATCCAATTGTCACAATATTCCGCTGCAAACGGCGAATTGCGGGGTCTTGAATATTTTGACCAGCCGCAACCATTTTGGCCGCGTCTTGAAGTTTGTCTAGTGTAAGTGAGGCAATATCATCACTACTGGCTCTCCAATGCTGCCGCTTGACCAAGAAGTTGTTCCCCAGAGATGACTTTCGTAGCTGAAGTACGTCATAGAGAAGGTACATAAATGTTTTGTGGCGGGCGTACCTACATCGCTCTATCAGTAAAAGTTCAGATCTCCTAGACATAACTTGCCTTCTACTGTGGTGTCGTAAAGTCCACGTGGCGAAGGTAGCTAGGGAGAGAGCAATGGGACGATCATCCAGGTGACCACCGATACCTGTCGGGAAGAGTGTAGGGAATGCCGCTGTGAAGTAAGACGGGTCAGTCCAGTGGCTTACAGGGCCGGCTCTTCCTCTCAATCTGTACGCGAGGAGAGGTATTCTCTCCCGGTGGATCGGGTGTTCGTGTTTCGTGTTGGTGTTTCTAATGTCCAGGAAGTCAGAAGAACGTTTTGATATGACATTGACCAAGGTGTCCAGAGTACGCATGTCACTGTTCTGGCGCTCGCCATTGATATCGATCGGGACGGATCCCGAGACAAGAGGCTCGGGGCCTACATGATCCGGACGTGCACCAGCCTGAGCCGCTTGGAATTCATTTTCGTAGTTCCCCTGCTGCAAATTCACTGTGTATCCCTCACGCTCACCCTGGTCGAATTCATCAAGACAAATTATATTGTCCTGCAGTTCAGAAGGGACAAAATCATCGTCCCAATCATCAATCATCGGGTAGTTGATAGTCAGATCATGGTACATATGATTGTTCTGGACAAGGTACTGTAGTGCGGCAAGCACTTTGGCCTTTCGAACTACCAAGAAAGGGTGTAAGTCCACATGTAGAGGACGGTTGCTACCAAACCAAAATACCCGGATCAAAGTATGGAGTTCCAATTCCGGACTTGGTAAGATGTCCAGTAATGGTTCGGGATCTTGTGGAATAACAATGAAGTGGCCACGAAGGGCATGGTAATTGACCGGAGATGAGCGTCCACCTGGCCGGAGCTTCAGGATAATACCAATCGGATGGCATTTAGCGATCAGGCACTCCTCAACCAGTGTGAGATCTTCAAGTATAGAGGGGTAATGTTGACAAAGGGCGACGTTCACTAAATTCTTTGCAGAAAATCTCGGGACGTTTTCTGCAACGAGAGAGTTGTAACAAGCTTTGCAAAGATTCCAAAGAACTCCCTCGAGGCCGCAGCGATCAAGTTTGCCGTCTAACAGTAAGAGCATAGGGTCGTCGCGCGCCACGTAGATAATGTCTATTTTGTGGAAAAGACAGCCACAGGAACAGCACACTTTTTCTTTTATTCCCGTTTCAATCCTGTCCTCGTATTTGGCAATAGAATTGCGTATAGTTGAAGGACTAATTTCCGGCGGGAACGTCTCTGAAGCTCTTTCGCGTGCCTGAAAATCATCGTGTAGAAAACGTAGCGCCAGTGTCAGACACTCCTCCAGTTTGTTGGGATCCACAGTACGCGGTCGTTTCACCTTGGGACGCAAGGGAGACTCAGCAGGCCTCTTCTTGCGAGCTGGCAAAGGTGCTGACGCGGCTGAAGAAGGCCCTGAGATAGACGCGGTAAGAGGACGTGATTGGAGCGGTCGAACGGATATCACAGGGCGCAATGGACGACCCTGGGCCAGGTGCGGACGAAGCGGCGGAAAGGAATTTTGAAAAGGATTAAAGGCAGAGACTCCTCCCTGGGGCGGGAGTTGTGCGGGCAGAGCTTGCGGCGCAGGTGTCAAAGGGAGAGTCTGGGAAACTGGAGGTTCAGCTATACGTGGGAGAGAAGGTGTAAAAGAGTTCCGGAGGAAGCTAAATGTCGGTGGAACCGCAGGAAAGCCAAGTGGAGGATGAGGTCCAGAGGGCAGGAGCGACTGAACTTCTGCCGAACCTCGCTGTGCAGAGGCTGGTGTCATAGGCGGAGCGCAAATATTGCCCGGTGCTGGAACATAATGTGGTTGCAGAGCAGGCATGACGGCAGAAAGATCCCAGTAGAAACCCTTAATCTCTCAGAAAGCATTATGGGAAAGTTCAACCATGTCGTGGATAAAACAAGGCCCACGTGCCGACCTCTTACCCCTCCCTTCGAAGGGGCATGTTGACAGGAAGTCGACAGGTCGGATTTGTCACGCAGAAACTTCATGCGGAATCGATGAGACTTGTCATAAAGCATGGAAGCATTACACACAAAGAAGCAAATGAAGAATAGCAACAAGCCTGGGTAATGCAGCACGATGCAAGAAATAGAAACTAAACCAGAACAAGCCAGGAACTAGAGCGGTTAAGGAAATAAAATGAACGAATAGGAAGAAAATATGCACGGCAGAACAGCGAATCAGGACCGCTCCGAGGGCGAAAAAGACACGCGGGAAGCCAGCAAATTTTGGTGATGGCTCGCGGGCGGTAGTATCCCTTTCACTCCGTTCCTTCGTTTCAGGGCACTCCGTTCCTTCGTTTCAGGGCACACTCCGTTCCTTCGTTTCAGGGCAGTCTTTTGCGTACGCTCTCGCAGGCTCGTTTACTTTTTCCCTTTCTCTCACTACGTTCGTTTCAGGGCATTGTGAATCCGCAGTCCTGCCGCCAAGGCATTTAGTGTCGTCTCTCGAATTCAAGAGGCTGCTTCATTCTGAGCCAAGCGGGAGTGGAAAATAATTACTCCATCTCGACCCCGCTTCGCAACCTTTTCCAGTCAGTATGGAAACAACAAAACATTAGTCTCACTCTAGACCACCATCACCAAACAATGGCAAATATTCTCTCCCTGCCCGTTGAGCTGCGACTATTGATCTTCGAGATTCTTCATGATCTGGATGATGCAGTATGCCTTGCAAAAACATGCACCGTATTCCGAAACCTTTATTGTCTGCATAAGCCGCAACTCCTCTGGTCTATAATCGTGCGATTCCACTCTTTCGTACCCTCAAGCCTCACTAACATTCCCGACAGCGAAATTCCGACCATCACAAGTATGACGCTGCCCTTTGCCGCTTGCATGACTTGATGCATGGCACAGAATGTGATACTACATTAAAACCTCCAATTGAGCAACTTCCTATACCGCGTTGGATGTTTAGGGATTATTCTAGCCTCACATTCGATGTGCAGCAACAAGCCCTTGAGGGCAAACAAGCAGAGCGGCATCTTCAGCGAATACTCCGTTGGTGGCAACAAGCAACTTGGATACGAAATTTCTACCTGAACAACATCGATATGTACTGTTCTACTCTGGCATTTGTTGATTTCCAATCCATTCCTGTAGAGCAACGACAAAAATATGGCTTGGCGCTGCATTTCGATCAGCGTGTCCAGCTTACCGGTACTTTTTACTCTGCTCCAAGATCAAACCTGTCAGACGACATGGTGTCAAAGCCAAGATTATATCGAGCAGCCATGGGCCGCTTCCTCGATACTAAGGCAGCACAACTCGCTAAGTTCTGTGAGCCCACAACTTCCGAACAGCTATTTAGAAATGTTAGAGAGAGGTGGTCTTATAATCCGAACCGCACCTTGGAAGAGTCATTGGAGGTCTTAGAGGCATTCGATATTGTGTCCAACTTCATGCTTCTCCATATCCTCAAGGATCCTGATACTATTTTGCGCTGGGCAGACACTTTCAACGACGAAGAAGAGATGGCACAAAACTTTACTCCTGATCCCAATGACACAATCCTAATCAACTGGATGTATGTCATGAAACGCCTCCAGTCATATCTTACGCCATTCGACATTCTTTCATTAGCTTCAGAGAAGGGTGAAATCAGTCAAGATACGTTACGGTATTTCGCTATGCTACTGGAGCAACCCCATGGTGAGCCTCCAGGAATGGGTGATGTGGAAAATGACGTATTTCGGAAGTTGAAAGATGAATTTCAAGTTGATAGCCATTGCTGGATATTATATCGCCGTCACAACTGGATCCACAACCTCAGAAGCAAAATGTTTCGTGAGGATCTATGTGTTGCGAAGATTGCGAGCAGCATCGCGCGGTCTAAGAAAACCAAATACCATTGGTGGCAACTCTTGATTCCAGGGGAAGGGACGAAAGAAGAGCGATATGGAGTTTGGAGCTTATACCTCAAAAAAATTCGGACACTTTCAGAAAACCTTATCGACGAGACGGAATGGTATACAATTCCTTCGGAGGGCCTTTGTTATCTTAGTTCTGAGTCCGTTGAGCGCGAGATACACAACCAGGAAAGTAATTAGCTCGCCAATATTAAGGCAAATTCCGTCGGTTTCATGCCAGACCGTTATACAGCGACTGTTCAAAACATGTTTCCAGAACTGTGATGAGGGAATGCCGTTGCGTTTTCTGGAACAGAGGATCAGGTAGAGGCGCTCCTCGTTCCTTCCGCTCAACTTCTTTTCGCTTGCTTGATAGGTTCTCTTCACCTGTGAAAGCTGACTGCCAATGGGGCAAAGTGCGCTTTGTGCAACTATCACATTTGCAGAGGATATCAGCCTCTTTGTGGCCCCCATCGACCGCATAGAAAAACGGCGTTTTCCCTCGGAAATCGGTCATATTAACATCAATATCGGTGTGCCGTAGCAGGAGACCAAGCGGACGGCAGTCATCGTTCGATGCCCTCAGTATTAATCGCATTAACGTCCATACGACTATCCCGCAAAAGGATCATCATAATGTAGAGTTCGTCATGTTGCTGCGCTGCGACGTGGAGTATCGTCTGTCCGGCATCGTTTCGGACATGCACGTTCACCCGAGGTAGGTTGAGAAAACATAATGTGGCGGATAAACTTCCTATTCCCACTGCTCGGACAAGCCCGATGCTGTTTTCGTTGTCCACATTGTGCTGATATAGATATTTTTTTAGCAACTGGTAAAGGCCCCCGTTCACCCTCATCAGGGCATAAATATCCCGTGCGCTGTGAAGAGTAGAAGCTGTATGGAGCACAAGCTCGGGTGGAAGACTTGAAAAAAGCATGAATACAAGGATTGTAGCTAATGATCTTTTGGCGTATAGTCGGCGGTGAGACCACCGCGATGCCTGTCAAAGCGAGGAGCATAGTGCTCGTATCAATCCTTGAATAGAGGGCCACCGCAACACAACGAGGGCCCAACCCAGGTGATGTTTCCAGTAAGATCAATATTCCATGCTAATAGAGTGGTCAGAGGCATCTAGGCTGACGGACTTATAACCGTAGGTTTGCTGTCATATGTATGACTTGAAGTTTGATGGCCATTGTTTGACACTTATAACACATGTAGGAGTTCACCAGCGTGCATGCCCGGGTTCCTTTATTCTGCAGTATTTATAGTACTCACCACTGGCTTATAGTCCCATTTGTATACCACGGATCTGCGAATTCTTCTTTTTTTTTTTTTTGCTGGCACGAATGGACGCGAGTTGCCCAGCATCATGCTGCTCGAACGGTTCACTTCAACTCATCATGCGACCAGTGGGTTATCTCACCGCAAAGAATCGAATGTTACATCGAACTCGTCTCGCCGCTGAACCGGCTAGTCAACAAAAGTCTACAGTTTCATCCCCGCGGTTTTCTGACGCACGCAAACATCCGTCACTCGTAGTCGGAAGTCAATATATATAACCGGGCGAACGGTGGAAATTCTGACGATCCCATTCCATCTTTCCCGGGGATTGCCAAGGGTCGTGGCGGTTCATCGTGATCGGGTATGTTTACCCGGCTGCTGCCTGGATCGATCTACTTTCCATACGTCATTCTCGTTCCTTCCCTTGACCATTGGATCTCGGAATTGGCTGGGCTTTCTGCCCTGGCGCGATGGATGCTGCCGGCAGCAAAATTGATCGCGCTAGAACCGATGTTGACGATCTGGAGCAGAGACATACCCGACCTTTGAACAGGGCGAATCCACCCGAAATTTCAAATTGAAGATGCCCGGTTATTTTCTTCCATCCACATTCCCAACTCTTATAATCTTCTATCGTCCATCCAATTCGTGGCGGTTTTCTCAAAGAGACCATCCGGTCATCGGAGCTAGTTTGCAAATTGAGGTGTTTCCCCAATTCTTTTGCATTCGGTCGATGGTTCTTCGATAACTCCTGGACAGGGATATTTGGTGATGGGGAGGGAGGCTGGGTAGAGATGCCCGGGCATCTATGTTCGCTAAGGCAGCGATGACTCAACCAAGTTCGGCTTTGGTGTGTCCTCTCCAGTGGATTTTGCTATCATCAAGAACAACCCAATGAGCTACAACGAAGCCCGGGCAAGATAGTATGGTAGCAAATATACCGAATCTTCTGTAAATATACCCCACAATATCTGAAGCTTGATTGTACGCTCGGCTAATGTTTGTGGATCCCTCGTGAGGTAGTAGCTCCCAGTCTGCGCCTTCCTTTTCCAGATGTCGGAATAAGCTGGCTACAGTATTCCAATCCCAGGATATCATATCACAGTCGAACCAACAAGGTTATGGGCCATACTACAGTATCTACCTAGTCGTCTCAATACCAGCTATGCCCGAACATAAATCTTGGAGAGCCGCATGAGAAAAGTATTGCCCGCCCGAGGCATGATGCTTCTCGGTCGGTGATTGGCAGATTGGCTATTACTTTAACTGCACCGACTGCCGTTGCCCAGCCATAGTCTCGATGTGCTCATGCCATGAACTCCGTATCATTTACAACGTATGCTGTAGCTAAAATGTATTGATACATATGTATTTCGTCCCTGTCACCAGAAATTATCGGTATCTTCGCTTTACCTCAGAGAATGGTAAGCAGACAGTAGTTCCTTCCGTTTTCTAACGTTAACGATGTGGATGGCCCGAGGGTCGCGGCCTCGTACCGCCTGCGAACTGATAGAGGAGTTGCCAGACCAGGTCCATGGACCGGGGTGGCCCGCGAGCCGGTGGATGCGACAGACTGGAAGATTTAGAGTCTAAATGGCCCGTAAAGTCAGTGTTCTGATCGTCACTGCCTGAAGAGTATCCATCTTACCTTGGTCTGAGCGCGGAAGAGCCCTACTACGGACAGAACTCTTCATGTCCAACTGGGTCGCGGACGGTGATCTCGAAAACTCAGCGGTTGGAACTGCCTGTCCTCCGCTTTCCACCTGCTCAGGCCCCACGCTTAGATCACGGAACTTGGTATGTTTCCGATGAGCCGGCACCCTAGTAGTTACTAGAGGGGGCATCTCTCGTGCTCTTCATTGCGCTTTGCGAGCTTTTCTCGCCGGCATGCCTTGTGCTATCCTCGCCTTCCTCCTAGGTACGGGACGGCGCCTTCTGATATTCTTTCTCAACTGACGAAGTTTAGACCGTAAGGATTCCGCGGTCCTTGGGCGGATGGTCTCTGAATACTCTTTGGCCCTCATGTCCCACGACCATTTGGACTCCGGATGGAGGACGATCCAGTGTGGGAGCCGAGCCTCCTCATTGGGCGTCCACTCGCGATAGACTCTTTTGCCCATTGCGAGATACTAAAACGTGGAGCTGCGACAATAGGATAGATGGGGAAGAGAGGACAGCCAAATAATGACGGAGGTATTGAATTGGTAGATGAGCGAGGTCCTACTGATTTACATATTCACGCTTAGACCTGTAAATGAACTTACAAGCTCCGATCAGACGCCAGGATAATTTCATGATGTCTTCTGGCAGTTCGCGGCGGCGATGACCAGGCGCAGACCCACGCCGAAATTTATCAGGAAGTAATAAAACTCGCGAATCAATGACCAGTCTGCCCCCACAAAGGCCGCCTTGGCCAGTCTCCATTACATTCCCCGGGAGTTCAGATCGTCGTCAACAATGAGCTTCACCGTGCGGATTTGCGTCAACCACCGAACATTAGCTATCTAATAATTTCCACCCGCTCCATAACCGGGGACTTGACTTCACCAGCGCAAGGAGGGGTAAGCTTTTATCACAGGGATCCTGACTACTAGCGCCGTATATTTTTGGGCATTACGCACGTGCTGCAATGCCCACTGTTATTTTAATTCTACGCAGAGTCCCTCTTCCTTGCCCGTGGAGTGTCGCTATTCCCAAACAAATAATCTTTCCTCGAAACCCATCTCTTGCCCGCCCCGTTCCCTTCCGAGGCGGACCGTCCGACATGGACAGTCTTAATTCTGAGCAACTCCCAAAGTCGCGGAGCCGATTCCGTTCTCTCCCATACTGTACCTTCTCCCATGACGCCTACCATAGTCCGCCTTGAATGCACCACTGCGAATGGGCAAGTCATCGACCCTTGAACGCCCCAAAGTGAGAATATACATCTACCAATGCCTCCTGCCCAAAACATGGCTGCACAGACATCACCCCCGTCCCGGTTGGATTTGCTCCGCGAGGCGCTGACGAGACCGAACCGAGCCCTGGAACATCAGCAGCCCACGCAGGTTGCTGAATTTTACTCTCCACCGAGCGAAGTCGCATCCCACCAAGAGGAATCGGAGAAAACGAGATCGGAAACGAGTGATGATCCAGCTGAAGATCAAGAAGATGGAAACTGGGAGACCGATAGCTTTGGTGTCGACGAAGCATCGAGACCTTCGACGGACGCCCATAAGAAGTGGGATGACCTTAATCTTCCAGCGATGTGCGAGTAAGTCAGGTCGCCGTCCATCATGTGTCGACATAGTTCATGGCCAAGTTTCGCTGACCGGCCTGCCTGATCCCAGCTTAGAGCGGAGGCTTCGGTTAGTAGCCCCCAGCCGGTCTTCTTGTATGTGCAAGATCCGTCTGTTCGCCTTCTTCTCATCCAACTCGTTGCTTGCTCGGCATGGCAAACGCTAATGTGCCTCCCTAGAAGGCTAGAAAACCTCCTCGATAAGCAGATATCGTAGAATAATGAAATCCAAAAGAAGCTGGCCGAACTCCGTGAAGAGCCACCAACCGCTGGACCTGCATCCCAGAAAACCACACGCGCGAAGCGTCCCAGGACGAGCCGGATGGACTGATGTGTACCGAACGGTGGAAGACAAATATGAAATATTCCCATGGGCGAAAAGGAACAACCCATGGTAGTTGACACCCGGCGGGCCGGACCGACAACGAATCATGAGCTTGTTGACGACGCCATCATCGTCTAATAGAAATTATTTCAAAGACAGCCCAAGCCCAAAGAATGTACGGCTAGCAGTAGTCTGGTGTAAAAGTACTCAGTTGCAGAGCAGGACGAGGACGGGAAACCAAAAGCTCAGCCATGCTACAAAGCATCCCTTATTGTGGAGCAGACGAGTGAACAATAGTGTATTCTCTCACCGGCAACGTCCCTCGCGGTCTTATGAGCCACAGCCATTCCGCGCTCGTAGTCGAATCTTGTCAACGATCGATTCACTGTCCGGCCGTTGCTGGAATGCGATTGGCCAGCTGGTTAAAAAGGCAAGGAAAGGCGTGCATGTCACTTGTGGTTGGAGCATTGCCATTATGCTGGAATGGTCCCAAGTCCGGACAGGGTCACGCCTATCCGTAAACAAGACTCGTGTTCAATGAGAGTTTTACATGACTCGTCTTCATGCAATATGGCTGCTGATGCGCTTGCCAAACCCAACAAAGGTTGACGTACATAGTGTGACCCGACGGCCGACGCCGGGCCGATGTTCTCACCGCGCAAAAACCGACCAGACATCTCTCGTGGCCGCCACCGTAGGAGCGGATCATAGCGACTAGGATGTTATTGAGAAGAAGAGCCTCCACGGAGGACTGCCAAGTCGTAGCCTCGACCGGTCGAAACGCTCTGGTGGGGCCGTCTCCTTGGGCACGACGGGCATTCCGAGACTCCTTTGGTCCGGTGAACACCGATCCTATCGCGTGGCTTGAG
Organism: Aspergillus pseudodeflectus; assembly: GCF_044049435.1. Taxonomy (NCBI): domain Eukaryota; kingdom Fungi; phylum Ascomycota; class Eurotiomycetes; order Eurotiales; family Aspergillaceae; genus Aspergillus; species Aspergillus pseudodeflectus. Next base: position 6,021 of record NW_027263834.1, on the reverse strand, counting down.
AGCTCGCTGTCTTTTGTCGATAAAGCGCATCCGGACGGAAGCTATCAATCTCTCCATTGCTGGGCTCCCACTGGGGGCTTCCCTTCCCTTAGCCCGCAGGCCAAAACAAGGCACGTCCCCGACACCAGGAGGGCTTCACTCAAGCATATAATCATCGAAAATGACGTCCCTGTTTATTGCCTATTGTCGATTCAGGCGGCTTTATCGGGTCCAGCTGGCACGGAAATAGTCAAGAAGGGTGCATACAAAACATGGAAGAAACGCCCTGCTTGGGGCAATTTACTGCAGCCACTAAACTACACCTCCTGTCCCATCAAAAAGGCAGAGCACAGCATGAATCATACTAGAGATCATACGGGGACTCCATCAATCCGGTACTGGGGCATGCAGACAGAAACCGTGGCCCATCCAACCCATCCAACGGAAGGTCATCCCAAAGAGAATCGTCATCAATGTCAGCCAGGCAGAATGTCCGATTAGCCGTGTAGCATTCTCCGTGGCATGCCCCGTCTAACGACCTATCAGGGCTTTCTCTCCGAAGCAGTACTTGTTGTTCTCGATAGCGGTCGCCATGGGAGAAGTCGCCAAAGGCGAGTATTTGCAATGCCAGGAGGCCGGCGGGCCCGAAAGCCTACTAGACCAGCTTAATGAACTCCTGAAGTTCCGACGCCTTTCGCGTTGGGCAGAAGTCGAGTCCGGCGGCCTTCGACTTCTTGAATTTCCGAGGAAGCGACCAGGGCCATTAGTCCATATCTTTCTGCAGCAGCCAAACGATCTCCCGCCGGAGGCTGTAGTAGATTCTTTCCTCCCCACTGAATCGCAGGTGAAGGATCCAAATGGACGAACGTATTGGTAGGCCGACGAGAAGATTCCTCTACACTGGTTAGCTCGTGTCCCCGCGAAAACCATGGCAACATACTGCGCTTACTGGACGAAGGCAGAGGCCCAGGACGATCGGAGAACAGATCTTCTGTAGAATGCGCGGAATACTGGGCAACGTCATGGTCACATCGTCCCGACACTCTTCAAAATCCGTTCCCTGTTGACCGCCATCAACCGACGTTCATGGAAGATCAGACCACGGAGTGTGGATTGGTGATGACGAATAGTATTATCAAGGCCTGGAAGGAACTGGGGAAAGTTAGAGATCTTCAGGTATAGATATTGCAAGCCTTGGAAGGAAAGGCAAAACTCGGCGATAGCGATGAACGCCAGCCGCTCCCCTGACTCGCGGAGATAATCACTGCTAATCTCAAAGTACTGAAGGGAGACGGGCCTACTAGATCGTGCTAAGAGCTGCAAAAAGTGTAGTTCGTTGGGGCAGTCCCGCAGGGTCAGTGCCTGCAGAGAACGGAACGGCAATTATTAGACCCTGGAAGCAGCGCACTAGGGAACGAAACGCGTGAAAGGGTCAATGAAGTGAGTAAGGAGTAGCCGTCCAGATCAGGTCGGGTACGGTCATCACGGAAGGATGATGGAAAGAGATCCACGATATCCGCATAGCCACAACGGCTTTGTGGATTCTCCCCCGACAGGAATCTGATAGAGAGCGCCTTTAAGTGTCGATCGGAGGCAACCTCGCAAGGCGCTAACTTCAGACGGGTGATGGATGCCTTCCCACTCTAACTCGCTGAGCGCCGTGAAACACGACAGGCCCTCTAGATGTTGGCCCGCGTGGGGACAGGTGCCGTCAGTGATCAAGAGAGACGATAGATCTATTTCTAGTGGTACACGAAGTATCCTTGAGCATCCAAGACATTGGCGGGGATGCAGGTCCTGATATGCCATCTAGGCGGGTCAGTTGCGGTTCCTCTAGGCAATGTCTCAATACTAACTGGAATGAATCGAGGATTCCAGGTTCTAATCAGGGAAAGACTTGGTGCATCTGAGACAACAGGCTCTCTAGAAACCCCCTGTGAGCGGTCGGTTCGTGCGGGTTGCCTAATGTGAGTCCTCTTGGCGGCATGGCCGGTGGAAAAAAGTTGCTACTGTACAGTGGAACCGAGCGGTGCCGATTAGAGCTTTCACCGTTAGCTGTCTGGTACAGCGCAGGATCTCCCCAGCGCGGTGGTCGGGACAGCCCCCCAAAAAGGGATCAACATCCAGGATGTTCAAGGCCCATTCATTGCTGGCACACGGGAGGTGATCGCACGATGGAGCCGAGGGAACAGAGCGGCATATAGTGTGGTTGAAACAAGACTCAACGACCGAACGTCACGTTGAGGCAGCTGGCACATCGTTAGCAGCATTTCAGAGCTCAACAGCATTCCCTACAGTACATACCAAGTCGGCGATGGCATCAACCAGCTCAACCGGCAACTAGCTTAGCATGTTTCATTATGTGGTGGGGCGAGGCTGTCTCCGTCACGAATCAATTATGCTGGAGGTCCTTCTTATAGACCAGAATAGAATATGCCCTGCTACCATTTCTGTCACATTCTGGGACTCACGTTTTAGGAATTGGTTACACCAAGTCTTTGATGACGGATAATCAGCTGTAGTCAATAGTAGGAACAAACGCCACTTCCCCGGGGTTCCATTGTGGATCTTGCCCGTCCGACATGAGGGGGTTTCCACAACGCAGCTGAATATGAACAGCCCGGTGGTGGTGGTGAAGACCGTCATTTCCCGAATCTGGGGCATTACCCCTGACGATCTGGATGTCCAGGCAGCATGGATGGCGACGGACAGCAGCTTGGCTATCAATCCCGGAGGTAAGAGCCGGGCAAGAGCAGGTTTCGTGGCCCTTCAATTCTCATCAGCCTTATGTGCTTGAGCACTTTCGGCCCTACATAAACTCAACATCTGTCATCAGTCCCAACATCAGAGACCATCTCCAACAGAAACAGCTACCATACTGGGAAACTTGAAGAATAACGGCTGGTTCGATTCGGAATTGCTTGCTTGAGCCGTCACCATGTCCCATCCTGTTGAACGTCCAGCAACCCCAGTCGTGCCGTCGACTCCTCTCCAAGAATCCCAGCCCAGCATCCTCTCTAAGAATCCAGGTTTCGAGTCCGATCTAGTCTCATCTACGTCGAACTGCCCCTGCTGCCGGCTGCCACCCGTTCCCGAGCTCTCTACGCTCGCCGAGGTGATCCCGGAGCTGGACCTGAATAAATCCGCCACGCTGGACGAACGTTTCTTGAAATCATCGGCGGTTCAACCCGCGGTGGGATCCACGGTCCGAGTCACAGCTGTGGTTTCTCAAGATCGGCGAGCCGCGGGACATTACCTGCTGATCGACTTGCTTTGCCATCGGTTGTTCTCCACATTCAGGTATCAGGAAGGCATCCGAAACTTTAGCGTATACTATTATGAACGTTTCACCCCAGGAGATACTTTAATCGTGGTGGCCCGAAGAGTCTTTCGGAGACAGTTGAGCTGGCTAGAAGCTTCAGTGGCCAGAGACAGCGTTCTAGTGGCCATTGCAACGGCGCAATACGACGCTACTAGTCTAGAACCTGAGGAAGGCATACAGTTTTCCGCTGAGAAGCCTTTCGCCGATTTTGACGGCGTACAACCTTGCGTTCTTTCTGACGATCGTGATCTGTAGTAGACTTCTGTCTTGTGACTTGGCTGCTCAGATCGAAGGTTCCTTCGCATATCACAACATAACTAAGGCTCTTAACGGGATACAACGAATAGATTTGCTGTCCTCGCTCATCCAACTGCTTGTTCTCAAATAGTTGAGATAATACTGCGACCTTTGAAACCGAAAGGAGCTTAGTTATGGTCCGATGTTGTCAATCAAGGCTGATCAAGTACAGAACAAAGCTTCGTATGCGGAATTTATTCCCTATTGGATCAAATCGATCTACGTTTATCTTGTATATCAACGCTTGTGTCTTCAGATCCCTCTCTATCACCTTTGTCCAAGAAGATTCGGTAATGGCCCAGGTGGTTGACCGCCGTTTCGCCGGCGAGTCGCGTACCTAACGAAAGCCTAAGAGGTACATACCAGTGGGGTATTCTATCGCGCACAAACAACCGTGTGTGCTGATTGGGCGACGGCTGCGGTTCATAAGAAGTCCAGAATAACCAGAATAACCGGGCGGGCGACGGGGATGCCTGACGGTTACATCTTGCCGAGGCATGGCCAAGGCCGTTGGCTAATGCTGATCGAGCATGTTCACCCGGGTATCTATACGATATTATCACTTCCTTCCTTCAACCTCCATTAACCTACTGCATATTGTGCTTGGTTGCTAGCGAGGAATGATCCTGGTAGAATAAAAAGTAGAGGCCGCTCTGAATTTGAAACAGTTTTGATAGTCCGAAGCAGAGAATGGTGGCCTGACCCACCTGGAATCAGAAAGATCTCTGGGTATTTCCCTCTGGCCTCGACATCCAACATCCATCTCGTCGCCGACCAGGACTCGGCATTCCCTGGCTTTGAGGTTTATCATAAACATTCAGGTCATGTGTAAAGAAATAATAATAAAAAAAAGTGGTGTTCGACCCGTGTTTCGATAAGATAACCGGTCATCGTAAGTGAGCAATCAGGTGGGACCGGCCCCGTTTTCTGTGGTCTTGCCCGGTTATGCGGCCTGGACGGTCACCAATGGCTTTCAATTCACCTGCTCCGTAAGCATTTTGCCCTGGCGCGATGGATGCTGCTAGTAGGAAAAATGATCGCATTGAAGTAGAACCAAACCGGTGCTGATGATCTGGGGCAGAGACACGCCCGGTTATTCTCTTCCATCCCCGTCCCCAACTCTCGTGATTGTCAGTCGTCCTTTTCCAATTCGTGGCGGTTTTCCCCACAAGCCCACCCGGTTATCGTAGTTTACATAACATGCTGATCTGCTTTACGGTCTGCTGTCGCCCGGGTTTTCCGCTGCAGCTGACAAGCAGAAACCACCGAGCAGTAGCCCTTCATTCCACCAGCGTGGCCCGATCGCTGTAGACACGCTCGTCGCGGGACTGGTTGCAAACGTCCCTTGCCCTTGGCCAATTCGCTCCCCTCGTGACCAGCAAAGAATCCATGCAGCGCTGCTGTTGATTATTCGGCAGGTGAGATAGTTATCTTATGTGAACGGAGAAGGTCACCATGGAAATAGCCCGGGCAAAGCAGGGGGACCGGCCGATCGTGGCTTCCACCATGTTTGATTTCCTGGACCTGTGAGATAGTGCCACTAATCTGTTTTGGGAAGTTGGACAGGGGGTTCAGTTTGGGGTCTTCCCAGAACTCGAACGCGCCAGAACACAATTTACGACTGTGAATTCGACCATAATTCCCCGGTACGGGAAGAATGAGGTTTACTGTGCCCGTCCCGCAGTTTCTGCTCGTCCTATAGCTTTATTACGCAATATGGCGATATAACTCCTTCACGGAGATGGAGGTGATTTGTCCAAGTACCTCCTATCGCAGATGGAAACTGGATATATATTATATATATACAATGACCATCAACATCGTCACGGCTTACTAGCAGGGTGCGTGCTACACGCTTTCCCTCGACCCAATACCCAGAGACCGAAATCCCTTCCCATTGACTTGCATAGTGGTTCTAATTTATCTTACAATACTCTATAAACTCGGTGTTCCGTGCCTGATATGACATATGCACGAATTACTTTGCTCGGCCGGTCAATCGGGCAATACAGGGAGGTGAGTTCTTCGCAGTGGGAAATGAGGGACGGGAATGATCCTCATCAGAATCCACGTCTTGTGCTCCAAATGTCAAGTCCTGCGTGCGAAAGGCTTGAAGTGGCCGGCCCGGCTAAATCTCCCGACAGCGATGTAGACAGCGACGTATCTATTCAAGCTATTTGAAGCTTGGATTCCACAACTCCGCACGCCACCACTTATCCGAGGAGTCTCCATATGCACGGGACAACAGCCCAGGGAGCTAACCGACGGGCGGTTGCATACATTTTGTGATGGTTGTTGCCGTACCTTCCGTCGTCTCACCTGATCGGTTATCCGTGCCTTTCTGCTGCACCCAACCGCCTTCGTCTTATGGGTGCGCCCCATATTCTTCGTAGTCCCATATTCTTCGTAGTTTTTCAACCTCT